>NW_024081063.1:0-75789 GCF_003009895.1 Hyaena hyaena | reverse complement strand
GGTTTTATTTTTCAGTATTACTTTGGCTATTTGGGGTCTTTTGTGGTTCCATACAAATTTTTGGATAGTTTGTTCTAGTTTTGAGAAGTATGCTGTGCAATTTTGATTGGAATTGCATTGAATGTGTAGAGTGCTTTGGATAGTAATGACATCTTAACTATATTTATTCTTCCTATCCATGAGCATGGAATGTTTTTCCATTTCTTTGTGTCTTCTTCAATTTCCTTCATAAGTTTTCTATAGTTTTCCTCATACAGATCTCTTATATCCTTGGTTAGGTTTATTCCGAGGTATTTTATGGTTTTTTGTGCAATTGTGAATGGGATCAGTTTCTTGATTTCTCTTTCTGTTGCTTCATTGTTGGTGTATAAAAATGCAACCGATTTCTGTACATTGATTTTGTACCCTGCAACTTGGCAGAATTGGCAAAGAGGAAGTCAAACTTTCACTCTTTGCAGATGACATGATACTCTACATAGAAAACCCAACAGACTCCACCAGAAGCCTACTAGAAAAGATAACAATCAATCTGTCCGTAAATTATATCTATAGGCTCTTTCTTTAGTGGAAGGTGGGAAAGAGGCCCTTTATTGAGCACATGGATACAAGTATCGTTGTGTCTAAAGATTGCTGGATTGATATTGTGTCTGTTACAATGAAAATAAGGTGTACATCAAAACCACTGCCAGATTAAGAAACTTCGACAACTTGTCTCAATTCTTTGACTAATGGAGCAAGTTCCTACTCTAGGCTAACAATGAGTCCTGTATTGACATTGCTGCTGGCAATGAAACTCACTACCAAAGGTAAACGATTGTACTGAACCACCTGGTAGGTGTTATAGTAACAGATGATACTTTTATTTTTTGAGAGTCCAAGTTTGCTTCCTTGTTCTGTTGCCAGGGCAAAAGTAGGTAAAAAACCAGATCTCAAAGCGTGTTCTGGAGCATTAACATTGGCCATGTTAATAACAGGCACTCCATCTCTATCTGACATAGCGATAGCCTGGAGCCCTTCAACACTTGGTAATTTTGTGTACAGGAATCGCTTCAGGTCATCCACTATGATGAACCCCTTTCTCCCACAGGATCAATCTCCACTCCCGGTTTTCTGGGTGGCTGTGTTCTCAGCTGCAAATTCAGGGAAAGCTTCAAAAACAGTCTCCTGGGAAGATATTTTTAAGATGGGAACGATTAGATCCAATGTAAAAGCTGAAGATTATAATTTAGAGTATTTTATTTTATTTTTTAAAGTTTATTTATTTTGAGAGAGAGTGGGAGAGAGAGAGGGAGAGTGAGTGGGAGGGGCAGAGAGAGAGGGAGAGAGAGAATCCCAGGCAGGCTCCATGCTGTCAGTACAGAGCACAGTGTGGAGCTTGATTCCATAAACTGTGAGATCATGACCTGAACTGAGATCAAGAGTCAGACGCCTAACCAACTGAGCCACCCAGGAGTCCCTAGAATATCATTTTAAAAAATTAATCTTAATTGTTTAGAAAACTCATTGAAATATACTCTTGAAATGGGTTCATTTTATTGCATGCTAATTATTCCTCAATAAAGCTGATTAAAAAGGACTGTAGACAACGTACACCAGAATGTATTATATATCACAATGTAGCAAATGAAAACCACCACCATTGTGCTTTTTAATGTATATTGTATGGTTTATGCAGACTGTGGACCAGAGCTCTGCATATATTTAAAATTCTTATGGAAGTCTCACTGATTTGCCGGGCTGGGATGTTACACTAATATTTAGAAACAATTTAGGCCAGCACTCATCTACTTGTCTAAAATTGTGCAAATGAATAAATTCATGTAACACATGTGCAGGCCATTCTCAAGTACAGATTGGGTGAGGCGTAGTCTTTGCTTAATAGATCAGCTGGGTAGAACAGCAGAACATAAAACATGCTGAGTGTGACAGTATAATGTCATAGATCATTTCCATATTTAAGTTTTTGTTACAGTTCTGACTTTGGTAAGCAGAATGGCTTCCATATAGCAATGTGGGGCTCACAATATGGCTTTGCCTCCAGGAACAGCTAAAGCTTCATTAAAGAAACGGAAAGGTTAAATTTGTACTCAACATTCAGTACAAAATAGGTAGTTTTGAAGTGTCTTGTGAATAGCCTCCAGAACAGAAACTGAGATTTCTAATTGTTAAAAATGTTGAATGTTTCAAGATATATTTGAAAAGTGTTCTGGTTTTGCAAAACAAGAAAGATTTAAATTGGCTGAAGAGAGCGTTCATCAAATCCCTCCTAAGGTAACACTTAATAATTAAGGACTATGAATAACTGTTAGTGATCCATCGTCAGACCAAACATTCCTGCTATCCCTCGAGCTCTGAGTCTGTTCCATTATGCTGAGATTGGAAGGTCAGCTATCAGAACTCTTATGTATGCAACTTTTTTATGCATGTTAAATGAGCTCTGGTAGCTGTGGGTTTTGTCTACCTAGCCCACTTTCCTTTCACTTCTTGTTCTGCTAACAGAAACTCTCTTCCCTGTGAGAAACCCATTCTTCATGCATGGGAGAGGCTGACCTCATATCCTAGCTCACCACCAATATGGCAACATGACCCTAACCTGGCCAATAAGAGTTCCCCGTTTCCCTTACCTATAGTTATCCCTTCTGAAAAGGGCGTGTGACCCAAGACTGCCTGATCAGGGTCTGTCCTCACATTTTCTCCAGAACTTTGTTTTTCACTAGGATCATGAGCTTTAACTATAGTGTAAGCCTAGAGCTACTGGGACCATGTTTCCCTCTAGTGCATGGAGGCTCTCTGATAATAAAGCCTACCTGAGGCAGAGAAGGGCTAAGAGGTGGAGAGACTGCCACAGCCAAGTCTCCTAAAGCCCTTGACTCTTCCTTAGATGAGCTGCAAGAAATTCTCCCCTCCACTTTTATCCCCTTTGATCTAAGTTGAATGGAGTTTTTCTCATTTGCCACATAAAGATCACTGACAAATTGTAATTTCCTGATTGTGGAAATCAGGATCTGGCACCTGTGTAGCACTAACAACAACAACAGCAACAATACAAAGAAAAAAATTAGATACTGAAGCTAATATGGGACAGAAATTATGCAAAATTATGCATTATTCCCCAGTATTACTTGTTGGATCCATCAGAGAACCTCAATCAAAATCGCTGACAAATAACTTGAAACTAAAAAGATATAGTTATATGGAAAATACTGCCGTATCTCCTCATTTTCTGCATTAGGGTTTTGGATAAAAATTTCATCTGACAAAAGTGTTGTGTGCTAACACTTATTTGCAAATGACCATGTTGGACGATCTCTCACAGCTCACTAGTCTTGACATTTTGAGAGTCAAATATCCTTCTGAATGGAAAAAAGAAAAATGAAGAAAAATATGGAGAGGGAAAAGTTAGTCTTCTTTATTATTTTTTTTTATTTATTATTTTTTTTCCCTTGGTTAACCAGACTGTGCTGGCCGTCAGCTGGGCTGTGAAGCCAGGAAGAGGTACATGCAGGAGAAGACTTGGATTCACTGGAGCCCAAGGCGGGGATGGATCCCTCAGGAAAAAGGCCAGAATAGCTCTTGAAAGGCTAAATGGAGATTATTGAGATCCTCCTATTTATGTGACTTCTTACCCAAGTTGCTCAATGAACCTACTCACCAAGAGTTCTTTGGTTAAGGACAGTCATGCTCATTCATTCAGTACTAGTTTTCTTTCTGTTTTTAAATGATAAAGAGAAAGGAACTGGCTTTCCCTCATTAGCAATAGCGGGGTATTTCTGAAACCTTCCTTTATTGGCTCTATTTAAATCCCAGGAGACCTTTTTGCTGTCCCTTCCATTTGCTCTTTCTCCGAGACGAGTTGGTTTCCCGATGCCAGTTAGCTCTGAGGTAGAATGAGCCATAGAAATGCAGGCAGGAATGGCGTGTTGAGCGGGACGTGTGGCAACCCCCCACCTCGCCCTGGAAAGCTGACATCTGACTGCTCTGAATAACAGAAGTAATGGCCATTTGCAGATCTCCGGCCACGTGCCAGGCACTACTCAGGCTCCCAATCTCATTGGTTCCTCACAAGAAGCTATGAGGTAAAGATGACTATTATCCATGACCTCTCTAGGCTAAATTAGTCTCTCCCATACCCTCGTAAAATGTATAATGTTCTCTAATTTTCACTCGGAGAAACATACCTCAATGTGGAATTCTATATGTCTCCCCCATGGGAATGTCAACAAAGTCGGGAACTCTGTCAATTATGGATGCCCAGACCTAACACAATGCCTGACATGTAGCAGGCACTTCAAAACATTTGCTGAATAAATGAATCCTCATCCACTATGGAGAAATTAAAGCTCGGAGAGGTGAAGTATTTTGCTGCAGATCATACATCTAGCAAGCCATGCAGCCCGTATTGGGACCTGTGTTCTTATCGCTTTGCCTCTCGGAAGGGAAGCCTGCTGGGGTGCCTGGGCGGCTCAGTTGGTTAAGCATCCAAGTTCTGCTCAGGTCAAGATCTCACGGTCTGTGAGTTTGAGCCCCACATTGGGCTCTGTACTAACAGCTCAGAGCCTGGAGCCTGCTTCAGATTCTGTGTCTCCCTCTCTCTCTGCCCGCCTCCCCCCCCGTGTTCTGTCTCTCTCTCTCTCTCTCTCAAAAATAAATAATAAACATTAATAAAAATTTTAAAAAAAAGAAAGAGGGAAGGGAAGCCTGCTTTCTAGGCTTCCTGTGTGATGCCTGCTCTAGGCAGGGAAGCAACTTGCCTGGTGTAGCTTAGCAGCACTGTCGTGTTATTTGAGTAACCAGGGTGAGAATCCTGTACCAGCTGATGAGAACCTGTAGCACTGGAGGGGAAAGACTAGACTGGCATCGTTGTGAAAGAGATGAAGTTGGCTTTCAATACTCATGCATGGCTGTACACATTCAATGCAATCCCAGTCAAAATTGCACCAGCATACTTATCAAAACTAGAACAAACTATTCTAAAATTTGTATGGAACCACAAAAGACCCCGAATAGCCAAAGTAATACTGGAGACTAAAACCAAAACGGGATGTATCACCTACCCAGACTTTAGCCTCTACTACAAAGCTGTCATCCTCAAGACAGTATGGTGTTGGCACAAAAACAGACACATAGACCAATGGAACAGAATTGAGAACTCAGAGCTGGACCTTAAGGTATACAGCCAACTAATCTTTGACAAAGCAGGAAAGAATATCCAATGGAAAAAAGACAGCCTCTTTAAGAGATGGTGTTGGGAGAACTGGACAGCACCATGCAGAAGAATGAAACTAGATCATTTTCTCACACCATTCACAAAAATTAACTCAAAATGGATAAAGGACTTGAATGTGAGACAGGAAACTATCAATACCCTAGAGGAGAAAGCAGGAAACAACCTCCTTGACCTCGACCTCAGCAACTTCTTACTTGACACATCCCCAAAAGCAAGGGAATCAAGAGCAAAAATAAATGATTGGGACCTCATTAAGATCAAAAGTTTCTGCACGGCAAAGGAAACAATTCACAAAACTAATAGGCAACCAACGGAATGGGAAAAGATAGTTGCAAATGACATATCAGATAAAGGGTTAATATCCAAAATCTATAAGGAACTCACCAAACTCCACACCCGAAAAACAAACAACCCAGTGAAGAAATGTGCAGAAGATATGAACAGACACTTCTCCAAAGAGGACATCCAGATGGCCAACAGACACATGAAACGATGCTCAGCATCCCTCCTCATCAGGGAAATACAAATCAAAACCACATTGAGATACCACCTCATGCCAGTCAGAGTGGCTAAAAATGAGCAAATCAGAAGACTCTAGATGCTGGCGAGGATGTGGAGAAACGGGCACCCTCCTACACTGTTGGTGGGAATGTAAACTGGTGCAGCCCCTCTGGAAAAGTGTGGAGGTTCCTCAAAAAATTAACAATAGAACTCCCCTATACCCAGCAATAGCACTGCTAGGAATTTACCCAAGAGATACAGGAGTGCTGATGCATAGGAGCACATGTACCCCAATGTTCATAGCAGCACTCTCAACAATAGTCAAAACATGGAAAGAGCCTAAGTGTCCATCAACGGACGATTAGATCAAGAAGATGTGGTTTATCTGTACAATGGAATACTCCATGGCAATGAGAAAGAATGAAATCTGGCCATGTGTAGCAACATGGATGGACCTTGAGGGTGTTATGCTGAGCGAAATAAGTCAGGCAGAGAAGGACAGATACCATATGTTTGCATGTATAGGAGGATTAGGAGGAACTTAACGGAGGATCGTAGGGGAGAAGAAGGGGGAAAATAGTGGGGGAGAGGGAGGGAGGCAAACCATGAGAGACTCTTGAATGCTGAGAACAAACTGAGGACTGATGGGTGTAGGGGGGAGAAGGGGTGATGGGCATGGAGGAGGGCACTTGTGGGGATGAGCACTGGGTGTTATATGGAAACCAACTTGACAATAAACTATTTGTAAAAAAAAAAAAAAAATACTCATGCATGGCTAGACCCTGATGTTTGACTTAAGTTGTTTCTGGGAGACAGTCACCTAATATATCATTTCCTTCCCAAAGTACTTGAATCATTGGAGATAAGTATTTAAACTGTAGGAGTGGCTATCTTGAGTTGCTATATCTAACTTATTAGCTGATTACCAATTCATATCTTGGTAGAAGTAATGTAGACCCTCTTCTACCGGATGTCCTTTCAACGGCTTTGCCAGAAGGACTGAATGAGGTGACTATATCTGTACCCTTTTTTTCTCTTTCTGCTTAGTGCTGTAGGTGCGCTAAATAGTCATGGCTATTGGGCGCCTTTATAGAATGAGATTTTTTTCTCCCATCATTGTATTTTTACCAAGAGGGAATTACATTTGTTTCCAAACCTATCCAGCTGATTATACTTAATGCACTTGATTACCAATAAATATTTTTACAAATGTTAAAACCTGCTGAAACAGGACTGTAGGTGAGGGGTTGTTTTTATGAAAATGAGGATGAATATTCCAAAAAATATTACTGAGAAGCTTTAAAAAAGCATCTGCTGTTAAAATAGTGTGGTATAGAAAATCTTTAAAATTCTGCAATCATTCTTACAAGCATCTTTGAGTTCTTACTCCATTTTAAAGAAACAGAAATAGGATAATTTAGATAATGTTAAATGGCTATGATTTGTGCCAGAAAGAAAAAATGGAACTTTGACCAGCAGATCAATATTCAAGGAAAAAACCCTTGGCTGAAGCATGGCAACATTGGGTTAGTTTTCTTTCCTTATTTTTTTAACAATAAAAAGAAATGAACTGTTTTCCTTTCGTTAGCAGTAGCAAATTGTCTCAGGAATTTTTGTGTTTTTTGTTTTTTAAGTTAAAATATTCAAAGTATGTATGCATCATAAAAAAAACTGATTCACTACTCTAACCATCTTTTTTGATTGACAGTCTCTGGAATCATTCAGGTAATATTGTATATACGAAGTTTTATAAGAGATCTCCAGATCCTTCCAAGATGGTGAATTAGCACCAGCCTCAGTCTCTTCTTGTGAAAACCAATCTGCAATCAATTCTGGGAAAATTATAGAGGAAAGCATGGAATACAGGAAATACAAAATGAAACCCCGAACAAACCAATAGCAAGTAACCAACCATAGAGGCAACTAAGCACTGCTCTTGGGAGATGGACCCCTGCTTTGAACTATATGTTGGGGCTGAGGTGGTTGGGGGAGGAGGTGGCTGTAGCCTGGAGTAGAGAGCTGTAAGTTCAAGTAAGTTAGAATTACCTAGCTGGGGTGCTCCAGAGTTCTGGACCCACAGGAACTGGGTGAGAGAATAAATATTTGTTACTGTTTTAAGCTGCTAAATTTTAGGGGTAATCTGCAATGGCTATGCATATACTGTCCTGTTTCCTTGTGTGAATTCCTGAGTTCTTTTCCCCTTCTCCTTCACTTGGCTCTCAAGCGTGCATCCGTGTAACCAAGTCTTCTTCATGGCTCCCACGCTGTGCATTTATTGAGCGTTTTTCTTGTTTTGCCATTCCCTGTTTCAGAGAAAGATTCTGTATGGAAATATCCTTCTTTTGTTCTTCTATGTTCTTCTATGTTCTTCCAAGATGCAGTATCGGGACTTTAATTTGCAGTATTAAATGTAGCCTTGGAGCCCATCCCTGGGGAGAGAACACTCGAAGGGGACTCAGGTGTTGGTATTGCTCAATCATTGGTGAAATTCACATGAAGGGAAGCAGTTGACTTTGGCTTTGAGATCAAGGTTGTATTTTCACTAATTGGTGAAAGGAGTAGTGGGAGGCTTTGGCTGCAGGGAGGAGATTCTTTTTTGTTGATCCATGGAAAGTGACTTTCCTTTCCTGGCCAGGGCCTTCTCAGATGGCTTTTTAAATGGTGTTCTTTCAACTGAAGATGTGTGGTTGCGAGTCAAGCTGTTGGAAAAGGCATTTGGCAGACTAGCGAACAGTCAGTTGAACTTGTGTCCTTCCTCCTGGAATTTCAGCACTACCCTGTTGAATTTTAATGAACACCCAGAAACGTTTGCCTGCATCGTTCACTTTTGATGATTGGGAATATTATGTTCTTTGCTATTGGCATTTCAGTCCACCCTAGCCTCAACATCTGGATGTTTGTTATGTGAAGAGAGTTGCAGGTTCTAATCTCCAACTGATCTTGAAATCTCTGCTATTGATGTTCTTGTTTTTTGGGCTGTTGATGGGCTTGATAGTTTCTAAGCTAGAAAGCTCTCGCGTCTTCCAATGAAAATTAGAGTCACCCTTTACGTGGTGGTTATTCTGGGTCAGGCTCCATACCAAGTGGTGTATTATCTCATCGAATTCTCCACAAACTGATGTGGTGGGACCCCTACTGCCATGAGGTAGTTGGAGCAGCTGAGGCTCTGATATGTGAAGCGATTTGTCTAAGGCTGTGCATCTAGCTAATGCATTAGAGAGAATTGACCCCAGGCCGGTGGAATTCCACTGCAGGTTTGTTTAACCACAACACTAGGAGGCCACTCCTGCTATGCCAGGAGCCCTTCTGGAAAGTCGAGGGTGATGGAACAGAGGCTACCTGTTGGCTCAACCCTTCACCGAGGGCTTCCGGAGCTCCTGTTTTAGCAGCTCACCCAACAGCAAGCATTGCTTTTGCACCTTGAAGAATGTAGACACCAATCACTGCAAGCATGGCTACATTGACAACAACAATGCAGGTCATTCCACAAATTCTACCTTTCTCCAGGGAAGTCTGTATAAAGGAGGCCTGATGCACTCCACCCTCTTGAGGTGTGTTAACTTGTGTGTGTGCTCCCATTTTGCTTTGAAGGTTTCCATAGAACCCACAGTCACATATGCTGCTTTAGCTCTTGGTACAACTTTGGTTTTCCTCACTTTTTTACAATCATGTCATAATAATCACAAAATAATTAGATAATTACATTATAAAAATGATAGTGAACGTCTACGGAGTGTGTCCAGTTTGCCACTGTGCGTGAATCTTCACAGCAATCCTCTGAGGTAGGTGCTATTTTTATCACCCTCATTATATAGATGAAGAAAATGAACCCAGGAAAGCTAAGTAACTTGCTCAAGGTCATTAGCTGCTGCCTGGCAAGGCCCAGATGTGCTCCCAGAGCTTCCTGATTTTGGAGTTATGGCACTTCTCTCTGTAAACTCAAATGGAATGCCTTTGCTACACTTAGCTGTTGCCTTATTTAAAGCGGATCATCCTCTTTTATCTTTTTAAACCCATGTTGGCTTTTCAAGTTTTATGTGCCATTATATAGTTTCCCAGTTGTTGATTCTTGGGTATGGGTGTAGGGCCGGGGGTTTCTCTGGATAAAACTGGAGATGGCTAAGGTCAACCAGTTAGCTTCAGAGATTTGACAATTGGTATTCTTTGTCCCATTTTTTCTTTCCCATTTGACAACTTTTGTCTCAGATGGAAAATTTTATAGTTTTTTTTAATGGCTTTTGAAAAAAAAATTGAAGGCTGGAGGTGATAGGTGGAAAAACAGGCAAGGGGAAGGAGAAGGTCTTTATTTTTTAGTCTGGTCTCATTTAAAAAGCTCTTTTTGCTCTGTCCTTAACATTTTGGCTTTCCAATTTTTCTCTTGTTAGTGGTTTTGCCCTGTCTCTGTTTATTTTGTGACTTGTGCCTGAAGGGATGTTTTCTCAAGAGAGAATTATCCACACTACATCTTGTTCTGGTCACGTGTTGACCACTCTCTCGGACAAGGCCTTCTTTGTGCAGGGGAGTGGAGGGCTTATTCTGGTTAACAAGGATTTGCCATATAGGAGCAGCAGTTAGATGGGCCAGGGATGGGATGAGCTTCCACTAGAAAAAACAGACATTTGAGCTGTAATACCCATGTCATGATGTTTTTCCTGGCACCAGAGCCCCTTGGGCAGAGGTTTGGTGCACAGGATCTAATGTGGGTGACTGAAGCTCATCAGGATTCCCGTTGTTTTAGTCAGAACTCAGAACAGAAAACTTCACTCAGATGAAGGGGGATCAATCAAGGACTTCACCAGGTTATTTATCTTGGGCCTCCCAGGACCTGGGGTTGAACGTCAGGGTCACAAGTCAGACACTCTGGCTTTTGGGTCCCTACTCCATATCCCCCTACCAATTTCTCAGGGCTGCAGGATCTTCCCTGAGCCTCAGTTTGCTTGCCTGCCTAATGAAGTAGTCACAGAGTGGTAAAGGATGTAGGCTCAGAAACAAAATGCCGATCTTCATTCCCACCACTGCCACTTCCTAAACCTTTGGCAAATCAGTTTATGCCTCAGTTTCCTCATTGGTGAAGTGAACATTGCCAGGCTCTGGGGTTGTTGTGAGGTTTTCGTGGGTTGCTACTTTTCAAACAAAGTACACAGTGCCTGGTGCTGAGAAGTGTTCAACCTGCACTAGAATCCTAGTCTCTTGTGACCAGCTTCCTTTGCTCTCATGTGGCCAAACATGGTCATAGCCTAGGGTAGTATTAACCCTGCTAGAAATATTGGTGATAACTCATAGTTATTGAACTTTTACTATAGAAGTATTTTATAAACATTTTCATTTTATCCCCATGAAATGAGCATTGAAATCATTACCCTTATTAGTCCCATATTAGGAGAATGGGGGTTCAAGGACACCAAAGTCACACAAGTAAACTGGAGCCAAACCTACATATGTACTGTGGGAATACACAACAGTCTGACTCTGTTCAGGCTGCTTTAATAAAATACCACAGACGGAGAGGGTTATAAACAACGGAAGTTTCTGGAGGCTGGAAGTCCGAGGTCATGGTGCCAGCACGGTCAGGTTCTGGTGAGGACTCCCTTCCGGGCTGCAGACTGTCAACTCCTCTTTGTGCCCTCACATGGCAGAAAGAGGTGAGGGAACTCTTTGGGGTCTCTTTTAAAGGCTCAAATCCCATTCATGAGGGCTTCACCTTCATGGCCTAGTTACATCCTAAAGGCTGACCTTTAAACACTGTCATGTTGGGGATTTGGTTTCAACATGAGTTTTCAGGGGACAGAAAAATTCAGTGCATTGCAATGACCTTATAAGCTCGATGCCTCTATTGTGTGATGGTGTGGTTCGCAGTTATTAATCTTGGTTTCTTAGTTTACTTGTTCCAGTACTTGAGGAGGAATGTGGTGGACTAAGCTAAGTCTATGAATTTTTTCCCCCTTGGGTTAGGTGTGCATTCTTGGAACATTCAGCTGTGGCCGAAGGGGTGGGGTTATGTGGTTCCAACATGGTGCTCTCAACCGCATGGAGGCTGAGAACTTTTCCCAGAAAGAGAAGGTAGGCAATCAAACCTTTCTGTGATGTACTTCCCCGTTCAATCCTAAATATGTCTCAGTGGGTTGAGGCACAGCAGGTACTACAATCTGCCTTTATCCTGCCAAGCTCAACTGTAGGCATGGGGGACCTTTGCTGGCAAGCTCAGTTCCGCCCAGTTCTGGAATCAATCTACACAGTGTTGGCAGTACATTGAGTGCCCTGTGTCTGCCAGTGGGTGGGGTCTGGAAATTAGTCTGGCAGCCATAAGCAGCAAGTGTCTATGTGTCTACCATGCTGATCTCTCCCCATCTCTCTCTAGGTCTTTCTGTTGATATTCCTGCCTGGTGCTTGGGACTGTAGTCCAGTTTTAATGCTGTTGTTGGAGCTCCTCAGTGAACCTGACCATCTACCTAGTGCTTCCTTCCCGCTTCCTGGAGTTCCAACCCCTAGCTGAGCTCGTGCCCCAATCTAAACATAAGGCTGTCAAGCACAAACTCTTTCTTGCCACAGGTTACCCACCCACCAAATCAGTTCCCTTTGAATATTTTTCTTTTAACTTTTATTGTGGAAAATTTCAAACATTCACAAAAAATACTCAGATTCATATAATAAATCTTCATGTACCATCACCTGGCTTCAACAATGATCAAATTATGGCCAACCTAGTTTTGTCTATACTTCTACCTAATCTCCCCCCAATATTATTTTGAAGCAAATTCCAGATCATTTCATTGCATCTGTAAATATTTCAGTGCCCATCTCTAAAATATTAGAAATTTTTTTTTAAAACAGTTAACATGGTTAGCAGACAGTTAACACAATCACAATCTTATTATCACACTTAAATATGTTGACAATGATTCCTTAATATCATCAAATAATCAGCCAATGTTTATATTTCCAGTTGTCTCATAAATGTTTCACAGATTTTTTTTCATTAACAGTTGGTTTGTGTCAGCATCCAAATAAGGTCCACATATTGTGATTTGTTGATGAAATCTCTAGAGTTTTGTCTCCATCTTTATTTCTTCCCCCCTGCAACTTATTTCTTAAAGATGTTGGGTTGTTTGTCCTGTTGAGTTTCCCAGATGGGACTCACTAATGGGGTATTCCTGTGTGAATTAGTTTTTGGATAAAGTGTCTTGATCTTTGATCTTGTTAGATTTGATTTCTCTTGTCAAGTCCACTTCATAGATGGTGCTGTGTTCTTCTACCAGAGATATATGTCTGGGTGTCTTTTTTTGTGGATGTAGCAGCTATTGATGCTCAATGAAGAAGTTTATTAATATCAGGGCTTGCAAAATGATTAGGTTTTGAATCCTATAATCCCTTCTTCACTTATTAGGTGGAATATCTTTTTAAAAAAGAGGCTTTGCCTCATCTACTATTTGGTTACCTAGTGGCATAGTCCGTATTGAAGAATTAGAATAAATGCTTGATACTTTTTCTTCACTTACCAGCTTTATGAACATGGAGCTAGTTCGTTGGCATCCTCCAGCAGCGAGCAATTAAGGTTTTCTGAGAAGTATCATTGAAACTCACAGATTAAATATAGTTTTCAATCCATTTCAGTTATTGTATTTATTCATGCTTAAACAGTTCCATCTTTGGATAGTGCAAGCCTCTTCGAATTAGATCCTGGGTACGTTTAGCATCCCCTTACCCCCTTGGCATGTTGGCAGGAGACCAGATTGAGCCCAATTTTTCAGGCTGTTTATTCAGTACAATGTCTGACACATAGTGAGTGATCAACAAATGGTAGATATGAATGCTATCTTAATCTCCCCATCCAGGACCAGTACTATGACTGGTTTCTTTAATATCTGATTCACCCATCCCTAACTTCTGGCAGAGAAGGACCCTCTGTTTCTCTCTCTTTTGATACCCCTATGTCCTAGATCTCTACTTTTTTTTTTTCCTTTACTAATTCCTCCCCCAGGGGGAGAAGGGACATATCTCACTGGTGAGATTGAGACCAGGAAAAGTGAACATATACAATATAGTCCTTCCTGAACTCTCTGAGATGGGCTTTGTCCACAATGTGTGTGTGTTCTGTTTGCACCTGCCTTCTCCTTGAGTGAGCAGCTCAGGGCAGGTCTGGCATCTGGGAGGGGTTGCCTGCATCTGGTGGTGTCAGGGTGGTGGTGGTGCAAGGAAATTCACAGTTATACCTGAGGACTGGGTGTGTAAACTGAATTCAGGAGGGAAGGAGTAAAGTATTGCTTTTGGCTTCATACCTCTGTTATTCTCTAATCGGCAGCCAGAAAGCTGATAACATTGGTCCTTATCAGACTCTTCTTTCTACTTCTCAAATGGCTTGTCATCCAAAGAAAAAAGGAGCATGCTAGATCAGCACCTTGGAAATGCCACCTACTACCTTCCTTTCTCCACTAGCCAGTGGCTGCTGGGGTCCTGTCCCTCTTCCTGACAAACTTTGCCCAAGGGATTACAGAAGGCTTTTGTATAAGTGCAGATGTCACCTGGAAGATTGGCTGTACGTAGTAAGCTGAGCAAACACGTCATCTGGCACATTTCTTAAATAGGTGTGGTCAAGGCAAGTATTCTAGTAAGGAGCAGAGAGAGACTTCCCATTTGTAAACCTTTTAGACATTCGGGGTACAGAAGACTTTGTGCGGCTTCTATAGAGCTTTCTAGCCAGCCCAGCCTGTGGGTGCACTGTGTGTGCCTTGTGGCACTAGTGTGTGCACATGGAGACTGAAGCTGTTGGTGCCACATCCCTGCTATACTGGAAGCCCCAGTTCTGTTCCTTTTTGGCTGATCTGAAGTAAGCTCCATTCTGATGTTTAGGGTATGACTTAGTCTGTTTGGGCCGCTCTAATAAAATACTATAAATTGGGTGGCTTGTCAACAACAGAAATTTATTTTTGACAGTTCTGGAACCTGGCTGACCAAGATCAAGGTCATGGTCGAGCTCTGGTGAGGACCCTCTTCCGGGTTCCAGACTGCCACCTTCTCCCCGTGTCCCTACATGGTGGAAGGAGGGGGAGCTCTCTGGCTCCCTTTTGTAAAGACACTACTTCCATTCCTGAGAGTCCCATCCTTAGTAGCTAAGCATCTCTCCAAAGTCCCATCTTCTAACACTACCACACTGGGGACTTGGCTTTAATACATGAATCTGAAACAGAGACATTCAGTCTAAGCAGGGTATGACATGGACTAGATATGAAATGGAACCAAAATAATGATATATTAAACTAGGTAGACATTTATTTCTTTTCTCATGGAAAAATCTAAGCTGACACTGTACTCTGCTTCGCAGAGGCATTAGGGTCCAAACTCCTTCCAGTTTTGGGTTCCAACCTTTGGCTGCAGTAGATGAAGCTTTTCTTTATATGGCACTAAAGAGGCCCTTGTGTTTTTTGCTTAGATTTTAGTTGGCTTTTAGTTACTCTCAGACATTTGTTGTCTTCTTCTTTTTTTAATTTTTAAAATGTTTTTCTTATTTATTTCTGAGAGAGAGAGAGAGAGAGAGAGAGAGACAGCATGAGCAGGGGAGGGTCAGAGAGAGAGGGAGATACAGAATCTGAAGCAGGCTCCAGACTCTGGGCTAGCTGTCAGCACAGAGCCTGATGTGGAGCTCGAACCCATGAACTGTGAGATCATGACCTGAGCCGAAGTTGGACACTCAACCGACTGAGCCACCCAGGCGCCCCTCAGTTGTCTTCTTTAAAAGCATACATTATTCCCCAGCAATAGCCATGTACTTCCATTAACTTTATAATGACTATTTCCTCCGTATTTTTCAAAAGTCTGATATGTGGCACCCATTAATGCCTTTTCTTTCACCAGGATCTCATTCCATTTCACCACTCATGGCAATTTTACCACTTCCACCGCCATCTTGTGTCAGGAGCTAAACACATTGCACATGTCAACAGAAAGAGGGGTCTCATTGCCTGTCAGCCAACAGGTAACATAATCCCAGATTTCCCCCTTTGCAGCTGCTGGGACAGAGATTAGATGGTGATCAATCTACTGGGGAGCGAGCTTAGGATGGACACTTGTGGTAGAAGGGGAGGGAAGCAGGACTGGGCAGAAAGTGGAGTTAGACTGCAATTTGAGTTCAACAAAAGCCTCAGCTAACTGTTGGGGAGCTCTGAGGCTGACCTGACTCCTCAGACTTATCTCATGGTTAGGCAAGGATCTATGCTGTTATGTCTCTGTATTGACCAGTTACCACTGCGGGCTGCCACTGGGAAGAAACGGGAATGTGCTTGAGAGAGGTGGCTTTCTTTGGGAGAAAAGGAACAATTTCTGGAGAAGGCTGACAGTTGAGGGTCCTCAGCCTGCAAAACTCCCAGCAGCTGAGGGAATAAGAAAAAAAAATGGTGGCAATATTTTGTAGATCCACCCATTAAGGAGGAGAATCTGTTTTTGCACCCCTTGAATTTGACTTGGCTTTGGGCAATGGGACAGTAGTAGCACATGTGAAAGAAGAATCTTGAAAACTGTTTGTCCTTTGGGACTGGCCCTCCTTGCTCTTGAGAACCCTCCATGTGTATATGATGAAGCCCAGGCTGTCCCCTGAGAGGAGATGGGTCCCAGTCAGCTCAGATGAGTCTCACACATGTGCATGTAGGTGGCATCCTAGGCAAGGCAGATCTGGCCAAAGAGGCTCAGACAGCCACTCAGCAAACACAGGATCAGAATCGTGAGAAATGATGCATTTATTATTTTCAGCCACTGTATTTTTTAGGGTCATTTGTTGTACCACACAAGTTTACTGATGAGTAGGCCAGCATGAACCTGGCACTTAGTCTGACCAAATGGGGAAATGTTTTAGAATTTGGCAAACTTATATGGTTTTATTCTCTTCCTTGCCTCCCCACTGCCCCTTCCTAGTTTTCTAGATTTCTAATAAAACTCAAGTCCAGTCCATGCTTTTTCAGAGCCTTTAACAAAGCACCCTTTCAATTACTCTCCTCAGCTCAGAAAAGGGACTCTAAGAGACCTTCACTATTCATATTTGCTAAAGAAAATACATGCTTCCAGAGCTGCCAGTGTTACTGAACAGAAAACACAATTATAACTAGAAAAAGCCAAGGACTGTTATTTGATCATAAATGTTCTAAAGATAGCTGTATGCTGATTATTAGTTGAGCTGAGGTTTTGAAGGAGCATTTGAGGACCTGATTCAGTGAATTAAGTGGAAATGCACTAAAATGAAAAAGAAAGATCAAATCAAAAGGAAACACAAATCAAGCACCTTCTAGTTGCTTATTGGAAAAATATTTTCATAGTACATAGTTCTTGGCCCTTGAAAAATGTTTGTTGAATGAACAATGAGTACACAAATGGTAGAAATATGTGCTACTGTGCTGGAAGAATGTGCTACCTTGCTGCTCTGGCCTCAAGATTGGAAGGATCCACTGACATTAAAATGGAGGAGCTGGATAGATCATCTTAAAGATTTCTCTTCCCACGCCCATAGAACTCCACTCAAATCCCATCACTTCCAATGTACGTTGAGTCCCTCTCCTTTGCTCCACTTTCCCTTCTGAAAACAGGATTGGACCATCTAGAAAGCCTACGTTTGGGATTCTCCACAGGGCGGTGGAATTTTTCTAGAGAAAGAGTGGTTTGGGTTTAGTCCTTTACTTGGCCTCTTGCCAGCAGTGTATGTGACCTTGGGTAAGCTATGCAAATACTCTGCCTCAGTTTCCCAACAGTACTCTCAGGGTTGTTGGGAGAATCTGGGGTAATACATGTGAAGTTCTTGGAGCATGGGTGCTAGATGGCTGGGATTAATTTATAATGGGTGTAGATGGGTGTAGAGCAGGGAGAATACAATTTGGAATTCTAATGGGCCTTACGAAATCTGGTATTTCTGATTTTGTTCATAACTGTCAAACACGGGGGAAAGCCCTTCTGTGGGGGAAAGCTCCACATCTTCATTTAGAATTCTGAACTCGTTCTTTCTGACTATTCCTTCCTCCCAATCCCCCTGGGAACAAGTCACATTTCTCAAGCTGCTAAGTCAAATGACAGCTGCCTTTTATTTCATATGTTTCTCATTCCAAAATGTTGTTTCAAATACTTTCAGCTACTAAGCATAAACTCTGGCCGCCTATGTTTGGCCTTATAATTTCTTTCTTTCTTTCTTTCTTTCTTTCTTTCTTTCTTTCTTTCTTTCTTTCTTTCGCACATTTCAGATGCCTGCTTTTGGGTTTAGTATGATTCTGTGGTTTCCTACTCATTTGCTCCGCCCTTTAATCGCTCCACCAGCACTTAGTCTCCCCCCCCCCCCCCCCCCCCAAGGCTGTCTCCCCCTTGTCCTAATATCCCTGGCTCTCCCTGAGGGCTGTCCTTAATCCAGCGGGCTCTCGAATGCTTTGCTAAATTGAAAGTCCTCTGTTTACCCTGGCCCCTCCCGTCCATGTTCATGGCAGTTATCTCCCTTGGGCTCCGGTTTCCTGCTCTTATTCTTGGCTCGCTGCCAGGCATCACACATTCACATGAAATCCTGCCTCTCCTCGCAGAAGGGAAAGGCTGGCAGTTTCCATTCATGGAATGCTCCTTTGCCACAAAGATGCTACGCCCTGGCCACAGGCAGGGTATTCTGGGTTTCCTGACGTGCCCAGGGCAAGGTTGGAGGGCTCAGGCCCCAATAGTAATTTCCAGTAATGGCGAGTCAGGCTGGAGAACAGTGTGGCCTTTGTGGCAAAGAGCAGAGAACATGGACAGTTAATTCTAACTGAACTGTGTGTTGGTCCAGGTACCATACTGAGCCTCAGTTTGTCTGTCTGTGAAATGGGAATCAGAAGTATCCTCACCGCATTATTGTGAGGATCATGAATACAGAACAGTTTGCACAGCGGAAAATGATATTTGCTCCTAAGTCTTTTATTTTCTCTCTCTTGTATTGGTTGCTAAGCCCTTCAGTCAGTGAGAGTCCCGGCAAGAAAGAGAATGGCACCTCGAAGGGACCAACCGAAGAGTGTAACAAAGGGGTTGTGTATAGACTTACAGAGGTGAGGGTGGGAGATGAGAAACACCCTGCGAGGCTAGAGCCAGAAGCCACGGCACATGCTGGGGGGCAAGGGAGGGGCGTGTGGCTGCCCGTGCCTGGTGAGAGCAGACGCCACGGCACGGGGTCAGGGCAGACTGGCGCTTGGAAAGTATTCTGGGGTCTTGCAAACTTAGATCATCTCCACCACTATTTTCCAGGAGTTTAGATTTATAATAAAACCTAGACAAACTGTTTCCTCCCTTCTTCCCTTCCTTCCCTCCCCCTTCCTTCCTTCCTTTCTTCTCTTTTCTTTCTTCTCCTTCCTTCCGTCCATCCTTCCTTCCTTTCTTCCTGTGCTTGGATAGGGGCCATGGCTTAGGTAGAGAAACGCAGCCAGTGCTAACAGTAGATCCATCAGAGAGAGTAGGGACCTAATAACCTCTTTTCTCTCTTCCTTCCCATGCCTTCCATTGACTGACTGCAACCGAAGCCACAGGGTGAGGGGCCTGGGTGATGAAGTCCAGTAGTGGTGGCTTCTGGGCACAGAGACATCCAGAAACACATGGAGAATGGATCTGGAGGAGCAGAGAGTCATCTTGGCGTTTGTCACTTATTTGCCAGTTACTTTGTGCCGGGCCCTGAGCCTCAGTTTCCTATTAAGTGGGCATTAAATGAACCTGTTTATCCACCTCATAGGACCATCGTGACAGTCAAATGGAAGCACTGTGATCATTTACTTTGTAGTGTGCTCTCCTTCTTCATCTGCATTATCTCACCTAAATGCCCAACCTTCCAAAGGCAGAGGGAAGCTGGGTTCAGGAGTGGGTTGTCAAAGGTGACTTGACTGAGCTTTCTAACTGTCAGATTACAGGCAAGTAACTGAACTCTGAGTCTCAGCTGCTGTTTTACTTTGGGTCCCACCCCCCCTCCCCCCACCGCCAATCAGATCCTAAGACACGTGTTTGAGTTCAAGTACTTTATTAGGGAATTGATTCCAGGAAGCAATAGAGGGGGAGTGGGGGGGGGGTAAGGCAGGGAAGGGAGGAAAGGCCATAGGGGTCTTGGTCCCACAGGGGATTCTGGGAGCCTGTGTAGGACACACATCCTTGGATTGTTCTACTGGGGAGGGCGGGTGCTGGGGTGTTTATCCATCAGCTCACATCCTTCAGTGCCTGAGAGTCGCTCCTCGGGATCTACCTCCCTTCCAGGCTGCCTGTTTGTAGGCAGAGAAGACCCTAGCAGCCAGAGACACACAATAAGCCATATAGATGCCCTCTAATGAGCCAAAAGATGGCTTGGGGACCCACGGCATATGCTTTGGCATCCCAATTTGTATGATAGAGATGCTGCCTATCTCACAGGGCAGCTGGGAAGATGAAATGATTAACGATAAACCAGTTGAATGTCTGCCAAATGCCTGGCCCATTGTAGGTATCTGTTAAATAGGATGTACTCTTAATAAGGTGGGTAAATATTATCTGTGTATTATAGGCTGGGGCAAATAGGATGCAAAGAAGTTAAGACACTTGCCCTGAATCTCACAGACAGTTTCTTTAGGGGCCAAGTCCAGTCTGACTCCCAATTTGTTCCCCTTCCGGTCCGCGTAACGGACTATGCATGCAGAGTGCTTTTGCATCATAAAGTGTGAGAAGCTCCATAAATATAAAATGTTTGTAGTCCCAGATGTGCTAGCTCAGATCCAAGTTAAGTTGACCCTGGGTAGCTCTTCCCTCGGTCCCGATTCCCACAAACTCAAATATATATTTTCTTAGTCCCTCAGGATCTTCCATCTGTGCCCCCAGCATCCCCGGCCCTTCATTAGTGATGCTTAGGTGTCTCCACATATTTCAAAGGGTGCCAGAAAGTCTCCAGACAAAATAAAATGTGTTGTAAAACACTAAGAGCATAAAACTCTAGACACCTTGTTCTCCATGTAATGTTTCCTTTTAAAAACAAATATTTGGAAATGCCCTCTTTACTATCCTGCGGATACACACATAAAAACCAATAAAATGCATAACTTTCTTTTTTTAAATTGTAGTAAAATATACATAACATAAAAGTTACTGTTTTCACCATTTTTAAATACAGTTCAGCAGCATTAAGTACACTGTGGTGCAACCACCACCACTGTCCATTTCTAGAACTTTTCCATGTCCCCAAACTGAAAGTCTGCACCCATTAATAACACTGACTCCCTACTCCTTTCCTGCCCAGTCCCTGGCAGCCACCATTCTACTTTGTGCCTTTGTACCTGCTTTGTGAATCTGACTGCTCTAGGTCCCATGCACAAATGGCATCACACAGTATTTGTCCTTGTGGGACTAACTGACTTTCCTTAGTGTAAGTCTTCAAGGTTCATCCGTGATCTAGCAGGTGTCAAAATGTCCTTCCTTTTTAAAGCTAATAATATTCCAGTGAATGTATATGCCATGTTTTGTTTAGCCATTCATTTGTTGATGGACACTTGAGTTGTTCCACTTTTTAGCTATTGTGAATAATGCTGCTATGCATATGAATGTACAAATATCTGTTTGGGTCCCCACTTGCAGCTCTTTTGGGTGTATCCCCAGGGTGGAATTGCTGGATCACTGGTAATTCTGTGTTTGATTTTCTGAGGAACCTCCATACTGTTCTCTTTTTCTTTTTCTTTTTCTTTTTTTTAGTTTATTATTTTTGTGTGTGTGAGAGAGAGCTAGCAGGGGAGCGGCAGAGAGAGGGAGACAGAATCTCAAGCAGGCTCCACACTGTCAGCGTAGAGCCTGATGTGGGGTTCCAATTCACAAACTGTGAGATTGTGACCTGAGCTGAGATCAAGAATCAGACGCCCAACCAACTCAACCACCCAGGCGCCACCACACTGTTTTCCATAGTGGACACACCATTTTACATTCCCACCAGCATAACTTTTACGAAGGACTAAAACAGGAAGGTAAAGTGTACTTAAATAGCATGCAGTGTTTCAGCATGTCCTTGCTGGGCTGGAGTGCATAGAGACACAACGCAGCAATTGCACGCCTGCACGTGAACCCGTCTGCGAAAAATGCAGACCAGTGTACAGGTGTGATGCAGCCCATGCCATTCCTGAAGTGCACTGCGGGGAGTGATTTTCCAAAAACAATGGGCAAATCAAAGCCACTGCCACCTGCATTTGACTTGTTACATTCTTTGTGTACAATATATATTGAGTGCATGTTAAAAATGTGCAAACAGTGCCTTGGTATGTATATGTGAAACAAAATTATAATCAGAAAATTATAAAAAGGCTTTTCAACCACATGCCTTTCCATTATTGTGCAGAACTATTCTTTGCCTCACCTAGCAATTTCCAGCAGCAAAGTTTGCCCCAAAGTCATGGCTCAACCTAAGTGTCCATCAGCGGATGAATGGATCAAGAAGATGTGGTTTATCTATACCATGGAATACTGCATGGGAATGAGAAAGAATGAAATCTGGCCATGTGTAGCAACATGGATGGACCTTGAGGGTGTTATGCTGAGCGAAATAAGTCAGGCAGAGAAGGACAGATACCATATGTTTGCACGTATAGGAGGATTAGGAGGAACTTAACTGAGGAACAAGGGGGAGAAGAAGGGGGGAAATGGTGGGGGAAAGGGAGAGAGGCAAACCATGAGAGACTCTTGAATGCTGACAAAAACTGAGGACTGATGGATGTGGGGGGGAGGGGGGAATGGGCACGGAGGAGGGCACTTGTGGGGATGAGCAGTGGGTGTTATGTGGAAACTAATCTGACAATAAACTATTTGTAAAAATAAAATAAAATAAAATAAAATAAAATAAAATAAAACATACTGCCTTCCAAAAAAAAAAAGAAAAAAACAACGCTCAAAAGAAATTTTCTCACATAACAGGTAATGGTGGTAACCAAACTTTTCTCAATAAGTATTTCTTAAAAAATTAAAAAAAAAATCATGGCTCAAAATGCCCCTCCATATCCCCAAACACTCTCTAGGGAGTGAGATACAGCCCTCACTTAGAAATGCTTTATTACGCTCACCTAGTGTCTTGAACATGTAGATGAATGATTTTGGTGGCTTGACAATACAAGTGAAAATTGTTGGAGCAAAGGAATTGGAAAATATCCAAGGAGTTCAAGATCTTGGTAAAAAAAAAAAAAAATCAGCACCTCGAGTTTCTTCCATCTCACCAGAGCTCAGTTGTTCTCAAAATCTGTTTTCAGGGGTGCCTGGTTAAGCGCCTGATTGGTTGGTTAAGTGTCTGACTTTGGCTCAGGTCATGATCTCATGGTTCATGGATTCGAGCCCCGCATCGGGCTCTGTGCTGACAGCTCAGAGCCTGGAGCCTGTTTCGGATTCTGTGTCTCCTTCTCTCTCTGCCCCTCCCCTGCTTGCACTCTGTCTCTGTCTCAAAAATAAATAAACATTTTTTTAAAAATCTGGTTTTGGTGCCCAGCCCACAGATCTGAAGGACAGAGGGCACGCGTGTGGGTAGCCTCGGAGGGAAGGAATGAAAAGGATAGATTATGTGAGATGTTTTCAAGGGTGACTCCAACATGGAACGGATTAGACGTGGGGAGTGAGGCCCGCAAGTACACTCTGGAAGGAGAGAGTGGACCTAACTCGAATTGAGATTTTCTACATCATCAGATGTGAGATTGGGACAAATTGCTCACAAGCGCCAGTTTCCTCATCTGTAAAATGGGGCTAATTCCAGCCCCAACTTACCTCCCAAGGGCACCTGTGTGTAAGCATTGTCTTCTTGGCTTCACAGCTTTATCTGAGACCTGCTCCCCCTCTGCCTCACACCTGAGATGTTCACAATTGCCCTGTGTATCAGACAGGTTCTCCAGAGAAACAGAAGCAACAGAATGTATGTATTAAGGAATATATTCATGTGATCATGGAGGTTGGCAAATTCAAAGTCTGTAGGGCAGGCTGGCTCGCTTCAAACTCAGACAGGAGGCCTTGTGAGGTAGACATCATTGGCGCTACTTCGTTGCACGTCTTGACCTGGCCACACAGCTAATAAATGAGGGGTTTTTATTAATTTACTTTGTACTGTGTCCCTCTTAGAAACCCAGGATATTGGAGCACAGTGTCTGCCTATAACTTAACTGATCAACCGGAAGTAGTGATGTTTTTCATTTATTTCTTCATTGGCTTATTTTTTCATGTACCCTACATGTGAATGCCTCCCAAGTGCAAGATTTGTTCCCCAGGGAGAGAGTTATGGGAGCCCACCAAACAGGGCATGAAGTGGTTCTGGGCGTTTGTACGTGGCATCGTCAGGAATGTGGAACTGGGCAAGGCGGTGCCAAAAAAAAAAATGCTGACCATGGGCTCAGCATGAAGCAGCCCTTCCCCATAGCTCCCAAGTAGGAACACCAGTGTCTCGGAATGTGTTACTCTTAAATTCCATCCCAGCTGCACGGCCCACATGGGCCCCCCCCGGGCTGGCAGGGAAGGGGTGGGCTGGGGCCAGGCGCCATCTTTCCAGTCCCACCTCAGGGCACGGGGGTCGGGCAGATGTATGTGAATGCCTGCTGGAAAGTGTGAGACAAAGCTGAAGAGCTGTCTGGTGTGACTGTGCCTGCCTCCCGGCCTTTGGCTGCCTCTGCCTGCGTCACCCTTCCTTCTGTCTCGTGGAACAGAATCTGCTCCTTCTTCCCCCGGCAAGTGGTTTTGGAGCCCCGGTAGCCACACTGTCGTTTTCTCTCCCTTTCCACAGTGTCATGGATGTTATGTGGCTCTGCCCGTGCAATGAGCCTTGTTTCCCAGCGTGACTATAAACTGCCTCTCAGGCTGCTTAAGGCCTGAGATATGGGTGGCCCCTCTCCTGTCTCCTCCACACACTCGTCTCCTTAACACACTGCCCTGCCTTCCTTTCTCTGATTCTCTTGTTCTCACCCAAAAGGGCCCTGCACTTTCTTGCATTGCTGGTCCCCTCACCTGGCCGCCTTCACCGCCCTGGGGGAGGGTTGTAGCCTCCGTGCAAATGCTGCCTGATTCTGAAGATGCAGCAGCTGAAGGCTGTCAGGCACCTGTGCCCTCCGGCAACGGTCTCCCCAAGGGAAAGGGGACCAGCCCACCTGCGTGTGTGACACTGAGAAGCCAGGACTTTGGATCCAGAAAGATCTGACTGGTCACATGACCACAGATAAATAAGGAGGTCTTTTGAACTACTTCAGTTACCTCTGGCTGACAGTTGGATTAAATGAGGTAATGGATATAAGACGTCTGTCATGGCTCAGTTCCTTAAAAAGTGAGTTAACATCCCTTTCTGGAGTCAGTCTAAAATAGAGTCTAGCAGGACAGATAGCTGGCGCAGGGCACTTGGGTTCGAATCTCGTTTCTGTACTTGTTAGCTGTGTGGTCTTGGACAAGTTACTGTTCTCTGGAATTCACATCTCTCCTCTGAAGAGTAGAGGCAATAGTATTTCTAGTCTCATGGGGCTGTTGTGAGAATTAATTGAGATGATCCATGTAAAAGAGTCAAAATAGAGTAGCTGCTGTTACCTGCCTGAATTCTGGTCAGGCTTCCCACTTAAAGTGCCATGCATGGCGGTGGCCTGCAGAGGGCAGCATCCCCGCAGTAATCCCGCTCTCCTCTGGGCTAGCGTCCTTGGGCCATGCAAGTTTAGGGCAGACAAAAGCAGGGTATACAAAGCAGATTGACCAAATGACAGAATGTATGAGAGTGATGCGATGGCACAGGAGGAAGGACAGAATTTTATTTATTTTATTTTATTTTATCTTATTTTTTTAATGTTTTATTTATTTCTGAGAGAGGAGAGAGACAGAGAGACAGAGTGAGCAGAGAAGGCTCAGAGAGAGAGGGAGGCATAGAATCTGAAGCAGGCTCCAGGCTCTGAGCTGTCAGCACAGAGCCCAACGCGGGGCTCGAACCCACGAACGGTGAGATCATGACCTGAGCCAAAGTTGGACGCTTAACTGACTGAGCCCCCCAGGCGCCCCAAGGGCAGAATTTTAAAGGTACATTTATTTATATGTGGACAGCTGCAATAAGACAGAATGGAGAAAGAGACCCAGAATTTAAAATAAAAAGCCCAGGAAGAACTTGAGATGAGCATGCAAAACAACACACATGCTCTCTTTGGGCTGTCTTGGGGGCTCCCTGGAGTCCGGTGACCTGTCCCTAGTTTGTTCGTACAATTTGTGCCTGGAGATCAAGACATGCTTTGAAAACACTTGGAAAGTGACTGAAAGATCAGCGATCCAGAGTTGACCATGTTGAGAGTGGAACATCTCTGGACTTAGCCAGGACATCCGTTTGGTGTCTGGTGACATCTCAGTTCCTGACCTGCTGGGTGACTTTAACTGGCCATTGGGACACCTCTCTGTGGGATGAGGACGACCTTTTGAATAGTCAGGAGAAAAGGCCAGGGTGGGGGATGATCATTATTCTGTATTCCATGCCACATCCCCAGAAATCCTTCTTAATTTGCTTCTATGTTATCTTGCAGGACGTTCTTCTAGTATCGCTGGCATCTTGGATACAGGGGGGCATTTTCCCACACTCCAAGCATGCCTGTGACTCTTTTTGTTCCTGGCGACTAATTGTAACATCTACTACCTGGCCTCTGAGGAGTCTCTTGGGACCATCATTAACCATCATTAAACCCAGAAATCCCCACAGCTAATTGCCATGGAGACTTGCTTCATGTACAGAAGTACTGCTTCATTTTATGTTGTTTGAAACCTAAATGTTTAAATCCCTGCCTCATTCTGTACATAGCATTCTGCAATTTGCCCTTTTTTGCGTAACCCTGTGCCTCAGAGAATTTCCCGTGCCATACGTAGAAATTGACCTTGTTCTTTATAATGACTTGACAGTAATCCATTGTGTGGATATGCCAGAATTAATTTAAGAAGTCTAGTGTTGATGGACATTTAGACTCTTTTCAATTTCCCTCTTTCAAAAGCAGCGCTTCTAGAGTGTTCTGTATGTCTTGTCGTCCATAGCTGCAAGCTCTCAACTAAGATGGATGCCAAAAAATGGAATTGCCAAATTACAGGGGACGAGTGTTTAAGATTTTTTTTTTAATGTTTTATTTATTTCTAGGAGAGAGAGAGAGAGACAGCGTGAGCAGGGGAGGGTCAGAGAGAGAGGGAGTTACAGACTCTGAAACAAGCTCCAGGCTCTGAGCTGGCAGTCAGCACAGAGCCCGACGCGGGGCTCGAACCCACGAACCGCGAGATCATGACCCAAGCGAAAGTCGGACGCTTAACCGACTAAGCCACCCAGGCGCCCCCGAGTGTTTAAGATTTTGACAGATACTGTTGAGTTGCCTCCAAAGGCCATACCTGTTTACATTCCTGTCTCTAACACGATTTTTATCGTAGCCCACATAAGACAGGTAGGTTCTAAGTCAAACACTGATGGACTTGAGTGGAAGTAAAGCCTAGTGGTCAAGCGCCAGATACTGCATTCGAATCTTAATTCTGCCTCACAAAATTTATGTTAATTTGGTTAATATGGTTAATTTGGCACTTAACCTCTTGTGAACCGGTTTTCTCCAGGGTAACTGGGGATATAAACTGTACCTAAATCACAGTGGTTGTGACAACGAAATGAGTTAATGTATGTAAATCACTGAATCTTATGACAGTTGAGTCATTTCCAGGGTTCTGCACTCTTTGGCCTTTCTTCACGCCCATCTTTCTGGCGTGTCTTGGTCTTTTCACGTTTGTCACATTGCAGTCAGTTACAAACCCAGTTTGTGTTCCCCCAGCAGCTCCTTGAGGAAGTTGGCTTGGTTATTGATAAACCTTGGTAAACATGTGCAATTTAGCTGATCTCTCGGAGCCTTGTTTACCACACCTAGAAAATAGGGATCATTTGTGCATCAGGGAGGAATCCTTCTGTTGCAAAGGTGAGGAAACTCATCCCAAACAGAATTTAGTGGCTCACAGTAAGTGGAAAGGCTGCAGATTTGCATTTTAGGCATATTTCCATTCGTGACTAAAAGCCCATGCCAGGACCCGATTTCTTCTGCCTCCTTCTGATTCTCCAGTTTTGATTCCATCCTCAGACTTCAGGTGGTAGTGAGCTGGCCGTAGGTGCTCCGTCCCCTACACACCTCTGGTTTGTCGTCCCAAAGGAAAGGCTGTCTGCCTCTGTCCCAGCATTCCCCGCAGCATCACTGGGTCTCCCTGAAGCTGATTGGGTCTTGTGCCTACCCCTGAACCAATCACTGAGCTTAGGGGAGTGAGAGGTGCTGATTGGCTTAGGCTAGATCACATGACCCACACTTGCGGAAACGGAGCGCCCCTGGATGTGTTAGACTGAACGTGGGAGGAGCACACTCCACACCGGAACTGTTGAGTGTTGCTGGAGAAAGAGAGAATAGGTGTTGGGAGGCTCACGGCAAATGTTTGCGCTCAGACCGCTTCTCCAACAGGTTTGTTGTGCGGATGGTGAGGTGTAATAATGACTGGAGCAGCTCCTGGCAAAGTGACACGTGCAGGGCAATGAATGTCAGTGTTCTGTCCGTGTCTCCTGTCTGGTTATACTTTGGATATTGCTGCTTTCTCTTAATGTTCTATTCTTTTGAGAGTTTGTTCACTTTGCAACGGTGCCCCAGTTTATGTTTTTATCCCCAGCTCTAAACTCTCCGCAGATTTAGTCCTGTGTCTCCGGTTGGCTTTTTTTTAAAGTTTATTCATTTATTTTGAGAGAGAGAGAGCACACACTTGTGAGCAGGGGAGGGGCAGGGAGAGAGAATCCCAGGCAGGCTCAGCACCATCAGCATGGAGCCTGACGAGGGTCTTGAACTCACAAAGTGTGAAATCAAATCAAGAGTGGGATCCTTAACTGACTGAGCCACCCAGGCCTCCCTCCAGTTGACTTTTGATCATTTTCACTTGGTTTTCTCACTGTAGCTTACAGTTAACACATCAAAACACAACTCATCGTCTTGATCCTTAAATCAGATCCCCATTCCCACTTCTGCTCTTGGATCCCATACATGCATTAGGGACGTGTGGAAATTGCTTTGATTTCTGTTCCTTTCCGTGTTTGCATGTCTGGATCATTAAAACAACCTCTCCTACTGTGTGTGCGCTCACTCCTCTTGTGAATCCTGGGTCACTGACGGTGAGGCTCTCAGTCTCAACTGTCTAGTGTCATTATTTGGTTTACAAGTCTTATAAACTGCCTGAAGTTGAGTAAACAAACTTCCTAACTCTCAGTTTCCTCATCTGTAAAATCTATTTTGCTTTTTTCCAGTGTCTGTTTTTGACTTAAATCACATGTTTCTTTCATACAGGATCAAACTTTTAGGGCAGTGTATGGGCAGTCAGGTTTGTAGGTACGGTCTACTGGCTTGACTACCCTATATGGTCTTTCCTTTCCCATTTTATTCTAGTTTATGATTCACTTCACCCTTATTCTTTTCTTCTTCGGCAGCAGATATTTTTGATTTAGAGAGTGTTGGCCAGCCCTATAGAAATGCTACTTTCACACCTGTGGAATATCATGTTGCCTGACATTCACTTCTGTAGCACTTCTAATCCTCTCCGGCTCTGGGATGTGTAATTATATACACCCGTTCTCAGTGCTGGCTGCTGCGGTCCCACTGCTGCATCGCTTGTCTGCTTCCTCTTCACCTTCCAGTGACCCCTGAAAGGGTTGTACCTGGGAGGTGGAGTTCTCCAGGCAGAGACAAATGCATGAGACGCAAATACAGGCTCATCCATAGGAACCAGTGGGTGCATGGTGAGTTACTTGTGGGGCTGGACTTGACGGTGAGTGCCTAAGCAACCCTATGTGAGGTGAGGTAATGTCTGGGAGAAGAGACTCAGGGAGCACACCTGGCTGCACGTGCATTACACCTGCACAGTCCAATATGGCTGTCATTAGTCACAGCTACATGTGGCGATTTAAATTAAAATGAATTAAAAATAGTTATGGGGCGCCTGGGTGGCTCAGTCAGTTAAGCATCCAACTCTTGGTTTCAGCTCAGGTCATGATCTCATGGTTCATGAGCTCTAGCCCTGTGTTGCACTCTGCACTGATGGCAGGGAGCCTGCTTGGGATTTTCTCTCTCCCTCTCTCTCTGCCCCGTCCCTGCTCATGCTTGTTCTCTCTCTCTCTCTTTCTCTCAAAATAAATAAATAAGCAATTAAAAAATAGTTATAAATTTATGTTCCTTAGTCATACTTACCACATTTCAAGTTCCACAAGTGGCTACTGGCTTCAATTTTGGGCAGCACAGATCTAGAACATTTCCATCACCCCAGATGAGAATTGGGACATTTCCATCACCCCAACAGAGAATTCTGTTGAATGGTCCTGCTCCAAAGTGTGGCAACAGGAGTGGGCATGCTCGGACCTCAGCCAAGGTTTTCGGGAGGGAAAGTAGAGCCTTGCCCCCTTGGCTGATAGGATGTGGGCTGAAGAAACTGGCTTGGTTTCAGAGGTGGCCCTGGACCTGGCAGTGTACAGCATCCGAGGAGCTTACAAATCCAAGTGAAGCTCCAAAGCTACACAGGGAGGGTGGTCTAATCTTCTTGGCTAACTGCAGTCTTGAGAGATAACAGGCAGATGGGAGCTTCTTTCTCCCCCCACCCCAGGAGACATGCTCTGTGCTGAGCACTTTACATAGATGATTTCATTCAACCTTAGGAGGAGATAATATTACCTTCATTTCCTAGATAAGGAAACTGGGTCGCAGAGAAGGAGCTTGTGTGTAAGCCCTTCTGTACTGCTCCATGCTGCCTCCACATCAGGCACTAGGGACCTGAGCTCGGGGGGAGCGTGAGGCTGAGCTCTTGGCAGGAAGCCGGCTAGAATCAGGAGAGCTCAGATTGGGGTTGGGGCCAGCCCTCCTGCTGTCCAAAACAATAAGGCAGAGAAGAGGATGCAGGGCAGAGCGGTGATGCTCATGGCTCGGGGTGCATGAAGACACTATGGGAATGTCTTCTGTAGATCAAGAATAGGACTGCATGTCCTCCAGAGGAAGGACTATGTCACAGCACTGGCCTGACAATGGACTCTGTGCATCACATGGTCCTTCTCTAAATCCCATTTCTGCCATTTATTTCTTTGCTACAGCTGAGGTCGCCTTCCTGAATTTCAGTCTCCTCATCTGTAAAATGAATACGATAAGATGGTGTTTATTAGTATCATCCTCATCCTTGTAGCCTCAGATATGAATACCACATTTAGCATGACCTCAATAAAAAATGAAATAAAATTGAATCTGGTGGTGAGGGCTGGAGAATGTAAGGGCTGAAAGAGGAGTCCACTGGTATGGAAAGAAAGAGGCCTACTCAGATCTACACTAGGGCAATAATTACAGGAAAATACAAGATCATTTACTTCTGGCCCAACAAAGGCATTTGTTTCCTTTTGCTACTGGGAGTCTCAGAGATGTGTTCATCCATTGCAAAATGCCCATTCAGTGCCACCATTTTGACCATTGGCTTTATAAACATTAGGATCTATATTTACCTGATGAATTCCTTGGCTCAAGTTAGAAATTACCAAATTATCATTGTCCTCTGAATGGGGATAAGATGTACCTCTACACACAAAGTGATTTAAAACCATTTGGCTTAAATTAGTTAAGCAATAAATTATTTTGAAAATATTCAGTTTCCAAATATTAAAGCCAAATTTCAAATTAGTTTATCTGTGTAGTCCTAAGACTACATGGAGGCTTCCCCAAATCCATATTCTGGCTGCCTGATGACGCTGGTGGGTTTTTGGCTTCTCCTGTGTATATTTCTTGGAGTTAAGCTCAAGATCAGAACTATTGTGATCAAGGTCCCCAGCACTAACATCATTGTCAACAAATATTATCAGATGTCTCTTCTGGATATGGATGCTAGCAACTTCCCTACCAATACCACCTAGCCAATACATAGGTATAATCCTAACCCAGTTCCCAAGCTAAATACCAACTGCTTCCCGCACACCCATTTCAGGGAGTTTAGTTATTAAATCACACAGCCTGATAGACTGGGTATTTGACCTCACAAACGGTGAGGATCCTTGAAATGAGTCCTTCAGTTGAGTTCTCCAGGCAGAAAGTTAAAGAGAGAAAATCTAAATACTGGATTTGCTGTCTGATGTGTGTGTGTGTGTGTGTGTGTGCGCGCGCGCGCGTGCACGCATGTGAGTGCATGTGAGTGTTAGATGCACACGTGAGTGTGCATGTGTGTGTTAGATGTACGTGTGCATGAAGGTGTTTGCACTAGTGAGGGAGAGATACACCTGTCTCAAGACTCAGGCTTGGGGTCTAACTGAGTTGCTGTCGCACAGTCCTTTTACCCTATGACTGTGTAGACAACCTTTCATGAATAAGATGAAGAATTTAACACCAAAGGTGTTAAACTTCTTAAAGATTTTCCAAATAGCTTGAAATCCAAGTTTCAGTTTCCTCTCTGACCTAGAGGATCATCTCCATTAAGGTTTTGGGGAAAGATGATAGGGTGGACATAAGGCTAGGTTGTCCCTTATCTGCTCTGGAGTTTTCTACTAGCAACTGTGTTCTTCTGCTGATTCCAGTGATGCTGGTCCCTGCCTGAGAAGCAGGACCCAGATCCTTCTCTAGGATGCTGCTGTCTTTCTGCTGTGTTCAGCTGAAGGGTGAAAGTGGGCAGGCCACATGTCTTATCCCTGCCCTCGCTTTTATTTTGTAGAAGCCTGATCATTCAGGGCCCTATCTGAACGTCAGACTGCAGTGCAGGATTGAGGGAAACTAAGAGGAAAATATTGAAATTATGTGCTAATTATTAATGTTCCTGTCCTAAGGAAAAGACCTCCAGGAGTTCAAACTCTTTATATGCTGTCGGTCTCTTGTGGGCATCCCTATTTCCTAACATCAATCCTTTGTCCAAGGTCAAGTCCTCTCTCTGAGTACCTTCTTCCTCTGCTGTCTGCTTTCCGTTTGACTTTCAGAAAACCTCTTTCTACCCATGGAATTGATCCATCCTCTCCAACTGAGTCATTTCCTATGTCTGACTTATTGAGATAAATTGGCCCGAAGTGTCGCTGCTGTGGTCAATTCACAGTTGTCCTTTGCTATTGTGTTTTCATCTGGGGACAAGTGGGGTTGTAGGGCTGGCTGAGTCTAAATACTCTAAGTCTCATGGTGAAGTCGTTGACGAACCCTGGGCACCTGAAGGGAAGTGTTGTTGGAAGTGAGTTGTAGCCTTGACTCTTTCCTCCCTCTGATTGGCCAGCTACTAATTGTTGGGACCTCCTTTTGCCTCCAAACGCCCTATACAGATCCAAACATACACACACACCCTTTCCAAGGACGAGTGTGGATTCTCAACAATAGTATAGTCAAAACACACATGATTGCAAAGCATCTCTCTCAAGATGGCATTCCTGTCCACTGCTCTCAACTTGCTTTCAAATCACACCCCTTCCAGGCTACTGGGCATATGAAATATGCCTATCCCTGAGTTACACAAAGATACAGGAAGCTTTGGGCCCACTTATCTTCTTAGGGGCCATTTTCCACCCCTTTCTTTCTGGAAAGAAAATCTGACTGGGTTCATTTCTCCAGCTACATAATTGTGTCCACTTACCTCCATGAAGATCTGATTTTAAAGAATTCCAGTTCTAGTCTTATTAGAAATGTAGTTAGGTGTTTTGAGTTCATGTTCAACCATTACTAACTTGACACAATTCCCAAAATTACCCAAATGTATTAAAACTGTTATTGCACTTACCAACAAAACAGTCCATCTGAGCGTTAAACAACATCACTGGCACCAAAAGTACTTTCACATAGATTATGATCTCATTTGATCCTTATTAACAATCCTGGGAGGTGGCCAGACCATGTACTTCCATTCTCTTTTTATAGATGAGAAACTGATGTTCAGAGGAATGGACTTTTCAGATCTCTCAGCTAGTAAAGTGGTAATTTAATGGCAAACAACTGATCAAACACTTTTGCAATCCCAAGAAGCATTCTCTGTTAAACTAGAGCAACTACTTCCATTTCTTCACAAAGAAAAGAAATGATTTTATGGTTTCTTCATAAAGAAATGATTTTTCAGATGAGCTTAGGGAAGATTTCAAACTGCAAAACGTGTTGTGGTGAAATTTGGCTTTTATTTTCTGCTCCACAAGACCCCCCACTGTTCAAATTGTGTGTGTGTGTGTGTGTGTGTGAGAGAGAGAGAGAGAGACAGAGAGAGAGACAGAGAGAGAGAGAGAGTTCAGCTGGCTGATGTGTGTGCTATTGAAGTTTTTGCTTAAAAAGGAAATCTGATCTATGTCTAAGTGGCACTAATGTGTGGGCTGAGAGCTGCTACTGTAAATTCAGCAAGGGATTCATTAATGCCAGGAGCCTCCTAGAGTGCTGTGGATGGGTGACCTCTGAAATAAAAGCATAACCAGCAAAGATAAGGCTTCATGCATGATCTACAGGGCTCTGTTTCTGGTGATCTTCAAGATATCTTAAGCCAGGAGTACTTAGGGCCAGAAAGCCAGGAGATTGGTGGGGAGGGGGAGACCACCCAAAAAGATTAGATGATACCACACAATAGATTCTTGGCTTTTTGAAATTCTTTGGCAAATCTCTCTCCCCCCCACCCCTCCCAAACTCTTCCCTTTGCTGGGAATAGTTTTTGCACTTTTCTCTTTGCTGGGAAAAATAGGCTACTGCTTTTGAAATGACTAAGATGCAGTCAGTAAGGCTCACGAGCTCCTGATGGGAAGATGGGCTGGAAAATACACCAAAATCCTGCTGGGAACCTCAGTTGTTGGAGGGGTGTCACACAGCTTTGTAAGACTCTGACTTTGACATGAGGTATGGGGTTGAGGTCTTAGGCAGCAATGGCTCTTCTAGAGTAGGCTCTGGGAGATTTCTCTTATGATCCTGGAGCTCTCCTGACCACAGGGCATAACTGTTTTTTTGTTTTGTTTTGTTTTTAATGTTTATTTACTTATTCAGAGAGAGAGAAAGAGACAAGGAAAGGATGTGAGCAGGGGAGGAGCAGAGAGAGAGGGAGAGAAAGAGAACCCCAAGTAGACTCTCTGGTGTCAGCACAAAGCTCTGTGTGGGGCTCGAACTCACAAATCCTGAGGTCATGACCTGAGCGGGAAAATCCCCAGGCAAACACTTAACCAGCAGAGCCACCCAGGCGCCCCAAGGCACAACTGTTTACATTGCAGATCAGTACTCTGGATCTGGATTTCAAATCAGCTATTTGAAAAATTAGGTCCCGTCCCCAACCTACTGTATAGGTTTTCTCACACCGCCATAACAAAATACTATAGGTTGGTGACTTAAACAACAGAAATTTCGTTTCTTATCATACTGGAGGCTGGAAGTCCAAGATGGAAGAGCCAACAGGGTTGGTGTCTGGTGAGACCTCTTTCCTTGGCTTGGGGGACCACTTTCTTGTTGTGTCCTAACGTGGCTCCTTCTTTGAGCAGGGAGAGAGAAAAAGGAAGAGAGTGTGAGCGCACCCGTATGCGGGCGACATGTCTATGGGACTTCTTCCTCTTCTTTTAAGGACAGCAAGCCTATTGAATTATGACCTAATTTCACCTTAATTATCTCCCTAAAGGCCCTGTCTCCAAATAAAGTCACATTTGGGCTTAGGGGTTCAACATATGAATTTGGGGTGACATGGTTTTTAGTCCATAATAAGTACAAAAGGATATACTTCTTGTAAACCATTGAAAAATGTTGAAGCATAACAAGAAAATATCAACTGTCCTCTCTCACTTCTGCCTGTCCAGCCAGGTGACCAGTTGATGTGTGTTTCTCCACATTTTTCCTTTCCTGGTGCAAACACATGGCACATCGTCTTTTTGTTTTTTACAGCAGTGAGGTTATATCGTATTTACTACTTTGCAACATGCTTTCTATATGGCTAAACTCTGTATGACTATATGATTATAATCATATATGACTATGTGATTAAATTGATTTTTAAAAATCCTGTCAAAATTTCCCATGGGTGTCTATGACTATAGTACAAGTGTCCCCAGCTGGAATTTGGGACTTTTAAGTCTGTGGGTCGAATTCATGAGGTCTATGAACTTGATTGGGAAGAAGAAAATGCATCTTGGTTATCACCTGATACTGAAATTTAGTGCATCTTTTAACTAGGAATATAGACAACAAAGCATAATTATATTTTTAAGCACCTCAGGTATTTTTATATCACATCACAGTTTTGAATATATCTCAGAATATCCTTTCTGCTTTATATTAAAATAATTATCAAATCTACTGCTAGATTGTAGTAGACCTAATGGGTTATCTAATGGATTGATAAACATGCACTTATGTTGCTCCATTGCAAAATTTTAAGTAAAATCTTTTTGATGATGTGTCAATATAATTATTTTAAAGAAATTATCCAAAGTTACTGTTTTTTCTTTCTCCAAGCATTTGAAAACAGGATTTTGAGAAGAGACCCATGGATCTTATCAGTTGTCGAGGGGATCCATGGCATAAAAAAGGTTAGGAACCCTTGCTATAGAGATATGAGAGACTGAGGATGTAATATTTTACTTGGAAGCCAAAAGAGATGTGGAATGTGACAACAAGAAGTTTTTAATACACAGCCAACTTGAGAGGTTGATAAAGGATAAGAACACATCACAGATGGGAACACTGATTGGACCTGTACCTGCAACACACACAGTGATTTGTGTCCATTCATTTCTTTGAGTTTTATATAAATGATGAGAATTCCAACTGCCATCGGTGAGTATCTACTGCTAAAGATGGTTTTCAAAGAAGGCACAATCATGACTCTCATGTAGATATGACATAATGCATGAAAAAGATTTTATTTAACTCATAAATTAAGTAAGAGTGACAGAGGCAATGGGAGAACTGGGACCTTCTACCCTTGTAATTACATTGGACACTGAAAACCAAAGCCACAGGTCACTGTCTGCATTAACATAACGTTGTGTTATTTCCCTGCCTTCATTAACATGACCTATTCCCCCAGGAGTCTGCTGCCCAAGCAAATGGTTTGATTCATTGCACGAACTTCCTTAAAAACCCATCCTAAGATTCTTCAAATTCCTTGCATTTAAATTCTCATCTTGCTGCTTCTACCAATTGTGGACTGTTGTTTATGATCCTTACTCAATCCTAACCAAGACTTTGAAAGATCTGCCTCGAATCAAACTTTCAAATCTCAATAAATTCTGACCTCACATTTCCTTCTCCACGACACTGCCAAAGCTTTGTGATGTGGCAGTCCCTCTTAATGCAGGAATTGCAAGCTCAGCTTTGACATATCAAGAGGTTGTGTTGGTGATATTTGGGAAGACAGCTTTTGACAGATTTGGAGGTCCAACTGAGATCCATTTAGGATCCAGATCTCACTGCCATGGCCAATGCCCTGACACGGGAAACAGAATGTTCCTCTGAGTTCCTTTGAGCCTTCTGCTTGGAGACTTTCTGACTGTGATGATGGGGTAGGCAAGTAGACCTTGCATTGGTTAGAAACTTTCATCTCTTTCATTCAACTCCGAGATGCTGAGTTTATTTCATCTCCTAGGATTAGGAAACCCTCCTTAGGTGTTCACATTTGAAAAAGAGCGTGTAATATTTCTGGTGGAAATCTGTCTGTCTCTCTGTTCTTGTCATTTTTGTTGTGCATCAGTAAAAGGAAATCCATCAGGAAGAGGATGGGTGTAGGCCCTGAAGTTAAGCTCTTTCCTCAAGCTGGTCCTGGGGACTGAGAAGTTTAGTTCAAATGAGGAGCAAACTTTGCCACTGCCCTCATTTCTCAACTGGCATCGAGAAGCATTCCAAGACATTCAGATTCCAAAATCTCTTCCTTAAGAGATTCTTTGGCCAAAGCAAAGGAAAAGCTGAAAGCTGTCTCTCTTTCAGATCCTCCTGAATCAGTGTGAATCTTCCCCAGTTCTATACTCTGCCATCTCTCTCTATTTCTGACCTCCCTCTGATTTGCTCCTCTTCCTCCTGGCCTACCACACCCTCTTAAACTTCAATGGTCTCTTGAAGTTAAACCTCCCCCAGAACAGGCAAAATCCCTTTCTGTTGATTTCAAGCCCTGGTCTCAAGTCTGAGCTGAGAGCCCAGCCAGGATAGGAGAAATTTGCAGAGATAGACTCACTGGTCTATCTATATCAATGAGTGTTAGTGGGAGCCTCAGATGCTGAGAAATGGATGGAGAAAGCAGGATTGGAAGCTCTCAATAATGATTAGGAAAAATTTTTTTTACATTTATTAATTTTTGAGAGACAGAGCACACGTGGGGGAGGGGCAGAGAGAATGAGACACGGAATCCAAAGCAGGCTCCAGGCTCTGAGTTGTCAGCACAGAGACGACGTGGGGCTCGAACTCACATGGTGAGATCATGGACTGAGGCACCCAGGCACCCCTCAACAATGATTTAAAGGACCCTGAATTTCATAGGAAATTGGAAAGGTTCAGAAAAACTCTATGCTGGATAGGTCTTTTGGAGTCTATCCCACATATCTTCCCTATGAAAGTGGATTAAATGGTAATCCAGTCTCAAGTAGAGAAAGGATGAGGATTGTGGAGAACGCAGGGATAGGCCCGTTCTACCTTTAGACAGCATTCAGGAGAAGATCTAAGGAGATGTGATCCCAGCTCCTCCCTCATTTTTTATAAATCGGTATAAAGCCATAAATTGAGTATTGAATACGTAAGCATGGACTAGAGTAGGAAATAACCCTACTGTCAGAATTCCAACACTTGTGAAGGACTTTGAAAATAGTTTAGGAGGAAAACAAAGTAGAAACTGTAATAAATTTATAGCCTTAGAGACAAAACATCTAGAAACTCCCATCTAGATCATTCAGCTCCAATGGAAGGAGTCTCTTGATAAAGATAGTTATAGATATTATAAACAGAAAAGACTCTGGGAAAAGAATTGCCCTATCTCTGGTAAGAAAACAGAGAAAATATGTAACAGATGAGATGACTGATTGATGAGGGGCTCTGAGGGATCTGTTGAGCAGAAATTTCTTGAAAGATTAAAGGAGCTCTTCTGATTGGTTTACATCAATAAACACTATATCAAAGGAATATTTTTAAAAATCCCAGAAATTAAAGAAATTGAACTAATAACTTCTAATATGTTAAACAGAGTAGTCTTATGGAAATTTAACTCAAAATGGTTTAAGAGGCCAAGTTTAGATACATTAAGTAAGCTTTTGCACATAAAATGAGTTTATTATTTTTGGCTTAATACAAATAATGTCTTCCCTGATTTATCATGGTAAATATAATAGGAGTTTGTGATTTTATTCTACTTGGGTATGTTCTTAGATTTATACAGGGTTTACTGTACTAATCAAATAAACTAGCATTATTTCTATTTAATGCTTATAGTTATGAAAAATAAAAATTTGTATTGATTTATTCTGAAAATTTAATATCAACAGTGATTATATTTTGTAATATGTCAGCTGGAAGATTCATTTTTAAGATCTTTAGGACCGATATTAAGTTGAATTAATTAATGGGTATTCATTGAATGCGTAGATCATTTGTTAAAAATTTTAATGCAAGTTAGTTAACATATAGTGTAATAATGGTTTCAGAAATAGAAGTTAGTGATTTGTCACTTATGTATAACACCCAGTGCTCATCCCAACAAGTGCCCTCCTTTATGCCCATCACCCATTTCGTCCATCCCCCAACCCAACACCCCACCAACCACCCTCAGTTTGTTCTCTGTATTTGGAGTCTCTTATGGTTTGTCTCTCTCTTTCTGTTTTTGTCTTATTTTTGCTTCCTTTCTCCTATGTTCATCTGTTTTGTTTCTGAAATTCCACATATGAGTGAAATCATATGATATGTCTTTCTCTGATTGGCTTATTTTGCTTAGCATAATACACTCTAGTTCCATCCATGTTGTTATAAATGGCAAGATTTCACTCTTTTTGATTGCCAAGTAATATTCCACGGTGTGTAGGTATGTGTATATATATGTATATATACCACATCTTCTTTATCCATTCATTAGTTGATAGACATTTAGGCTCTTTACATACTTTAGCTATTGTCGATAGTGCTGCTATAAACATTGGGGTGCATGTGCCCCTTTGAATTAGCATTTTTGTATTCTAGATAATTGTATTCTAGATAATTTCTAAGTAAGAAAGAACACTGAAACTGATTACTAAGCATAATTTAAAATTTATATACTTTGCTTCTTATTTTTATATACTATCTTTGGGCCTGTTAATTAATGTGCTCATTTTTGCCATGTTGAGAAGTTGTATAAGGGATGTGTATGGCTGTAGAAAGTTGTGTTATGTGTATTCATGGGCTCTGCTGGTCTGCTAAAATGCTGATGTGGGGTGGTCAGCAATTATCCACATTCCTCTTCCTGTTCGCTCCAGTTTTCTCTGTGAAATAAAAATTTCTTTGGTTAAAAGTTGTAATTAAATATACCTGATGTGTCTTTACCATCTTGGCAGAGAGGTACAAGTTTGTATTCAAGATAATGAGGTGTGGTTTTGTTCAGGGAAAAAGAATATAGTCTGTGCAAATAAGTTTGAAAAGCTTTGAAATATGTTAAAATCCTAACAAAATTTGCTCAATTTTGTTTCCTTGTTTTACTGTTTATTGCTTTCACTTACAGTATAAAGGCTTATTTATTTAGTTATTTATTGGCCCATTGGCTTGTCCTTTAGGAGAAAGAGATCAGTAGATCTCTTACTACTCCAGAGGAATTCTGAATTTCACTTGCCTTAGGCCTCTTCATTTCATGCTTAATAAGAAGCATGGAAAGTTGGGGGAAATCCTGCATGCTGTGGTTGAGAGAATCTCAGGCAATTTAGACAATGCCATTAAGGCCACTTAAAAGGATCAGAATATGCAACCCCCCAAAATGCCACTTTAGCATAAGAGTAACTTTGAGCTGAAGGCAATTGAGAAACAGCAGACACAGGAAGAACTCTCTGCCCTTCCTCTTTCTGCCTAAAAGCAGTGCATATATTTCCCACTGTGAAGGGGACATAAATTTTCATTGTGAAGGTGTCCCCCTCTTCCATCCAAGAAGAGGAGACTAACTCTTATCTGTATAGCAGACCTTACTAAGCAAGCCTTATTTACCATGCATTTTCTAGTTACATTTTCACAATTTACCACTCTCTGGACCCCAAACCCCTTTCCCTTTGTTCTGTCACTTCTCCATAATCTATCACCTTCTGTTGAGAGGATAAACTCCTAGGTCTAACCACTTTTTTGAGGTCTACCCTTCTTTTCTATGAGGACCTCCGTGCAAGGAAAAATAGATATATTAACATCAAATCACATTTGTATGCTTTTTCTCTTGTTAATTTGTCTTTTGTCAATGTAATGAGCAGGCCTCAGATACTAAACCTGAGAGAGTAGAGTTTGTTTCCCCTACATCATAGATCTCATCCAAGAGGATTATGGAAGTGGGTATGTGGTTGTTCAAAACAAAGCTACCTCGAGGAGCAATATGTTCTGGTTTAGAGGAAGAATATCATACTTAGATCCCTACAGACTTCTCTTAGATCTTTAAGTTACTAAAGAAAATCTGGGAAATAAATAAAGAAATCAGATCATTAGGTAATTTGGTTAAAGTCTCCATATCCGGTTCTGTGGATTTTCATATTGGGAGGTAGACTATTCGCATAGTTTAATCGGGGTGTCCTTGGCCCCTGGCTAAGAAGTGGACGATGAACTCTGATCATTATCATGTCATTTAGTATTCATCTATGTGACAGTGTTCTGGAGTGATCTACAGAATTGTAAATGCTGTTGCTCAGCCACTATCCCAGCAAATGATCTAGCAAAGGGCCACTAGAAAGAACTGGAAAATCCAACAGTATAGAGATCGAAACAACCACTATGGAAAAGTTGAATGGAACTATTGATGGAATTTTTTTTGTTTTGTTAATTTTTGTTTAAAAATTTTTTTAATGTTTTATTTATTTCTGAGAGAGAGAGAGAGACAGCGTGAGCAGGGGAGGGTCAGAGAGAGAGGGAGATACAGAATCTGAAGACAAGGTTCCAGGCTCTGAGTTAGCTGTTAGCACAGAGCCCGATGTGGGGCTTGAACCCACAAAATGTGAGATCATGACCTGAGCTGAAGGTGGACGCTCAACCGACTGAGCAACCCAAGTGCCCCTATTGATGGAATTTTGAAATGCAATTATGACACCCCCAACAGCAGTGGCAAAGATCTGGATTATTATACCAATTATATATATACCTGCTGCCCAGGCAAATAGTGTGATTGTCCATTACCAGAATGTCCTGGAGATTCTTTGAATCTTTTGCTTTGAGGTCCTCACCTTTCTGTGTCCACCAGTCCTGGGATTTTGTACCCCAGTCTTTACCCAATACTAATCAAGCCCTTGCTCTGAAAACCTGCTTTACATAAAACTCCAATTCTTAATAAATGCTTGCTTTTTCCCTCCTTACCCAGAGATACTGCCACAGATTTGCCAGGTGAAAGTCTCCTTTACTGTAGTAGGCAATAAACTCAACTTTGTCTTATCAAGAGGTTGTGTGTGTCGGTGAAATTTGGGGAGGCAGCTTTTGATGGATGTTACAATTGCTTTAAAGAAGTCAAAATGCAGACACTTTTACTGATTAGAAATAATGAAATGAATTTGCAAATGACCGCAAAACTGTCTTCTTAAAGGGAAGAGCTGGTTATCCTTCCACCAGACAGAATTTATTTGCATGTCTATAGAAAAAATTATTTGCATTGCTATCGGTTATGTGCAATTTACAGAGCCATAAAAAAAAAAAAAAACCCCTCAAAGGCAATGAAAGCTGCAGAGCCCCCATGGAATCAGAATCAGATAACCCGGAAGGATGTGCTCTAGACAATGCACAGTGCTCTACTGAAGCACAAATTCTTCCCTAACCTACTAGGTGCCGGGTATCTAGTGAGGTTCTAGGGCATTTCCCAGACATTATTGCATTTCATCTTTACCACACCCTGCAAAACGAAATTACAATTTCCTCTTTTTAAGTGAGGACACTAAGGCTCAGTGAAGTTTTTCAAAAACCACAAAAATGCTCAAATAACATGTGCAATAGATATTTGGTTAGTGAAAATGTCATATGTGGAGAGGAAACCTTGCACAAATCTTTGAATGGTGGAGAGAGAGAGAGAGGGATTCCTGAGTACCCTATGCGATGCTGGGCACACTCTCCAGTTCTTGAACTGAGTCTCCTAATTTTATAGTGGTCTGTGCTTTTCATTGTCTTTGAGCTATTTTGTAACTCTGCAAGTTGAAAAAAACCCCATAGTAATGTCAAAGATTCTTGTCCACATCCAGTGCAAACAAATGTTTGGCAGAGGAAGCCAGCACTGCATCTCTTAGTAAATGCATTTTAGCATTTCTGAAATGCAGTCAGCACTTCTGATTGCCTGCATATGTGTCTGCTCGTTGACTTCTCCTTTGAACCAGCGTAAGACCTTAGGCTTCCCTCATTAAATGATGAATAACATAGAATCTTTGACATGGGTTCATTTTATTTATTTATTTAAAAAAATTTTTTTTAGGTTTTATTTATTTCTGAGAGAGAGACAGAGAGACAGTGTGAGCAGGGGAGGGTCAGAGAGAGAGGGAGACACAGAATCTGAAGCAGGCTCCAGGCTCTGAGCTGGCTGTCAGCTCAGAGCCCGATGGGGGGCTCGAACCCACGAACCATGAGATCATGACCTAAGCTGAAGTCAGACCTAACCGACTGAGCCACCCAGGCGCCCCACCATGGGTTCATTTTATATATGTGTGAGAGTCATGATTTTTATCTTTTCAAAAATGCCTGTTAGCCGTTGGAAATGAGTTTAGCCTTTCATTAGTTGGCTCTGGGGGCATTTACTGTTTCAGGCCACAGAGACGATTAGCGGCTCATCTGAGGCTCTCCTTGCCTTGAAATTATTCGATTTTATGACTACATACCTGGCATTCCTCGAGTTGCATGTTAAGCCTTCTGTTGTTTTCTTTCCAGAGCTATCTGATAGCACAGGCTGTCTGTTAAATACAGTCTGAGCAATTAGGCCTAGCTAACGTCTTCCTGACTAGGATGCCAGGACAAATATCTAATGGCAGCAAGTGAGTGAAAATAAATAGGGGCCAATTAATGAGGACTAATTTGGTGTTACAATGGAAACAGGGGCGACTGTATGCATTCTAATTCCAGTAAATGTGAGTTCCTTCCAAGGATGTTAGAGTTTCAGATACATTTAACTGTTTGACTCCTTGGAAACTTTCAGACATCACTGTAGAACCTTGGGTTGTAGAGCTGTCTGGATTTTCACATGTCACCTTTGTAAACTTGTTTGTGAACTTTGTAAACTTGTAAACTCCTGCTATGGTGTCCTGATATGTGCAGAATTCATTATTCAGAATAATGTATGAGAGTTGGAGTTCTTAGCTTCCAAGCATGTGTTCAGAAGAAAGAGTTTTAGTCATGGCCCTCTTTGATGTAAGTGACAGAAAATCCAATTCAAGCTAGTTTAAGCAAAAAACAAAGAACATAAACAAAAAGAACAACTAATCAACAAACACCCCCCCAAAATAAAAACACCCCCAAACCAAAAAAACCAAACTTCACTGTTGAGTCACATGGCAAAAGTCCTGGTGCCAGGTGAGTTCAGGTTCAGTTAGATCGAGGGGCTCCAAAAATGTTACCAAAACCCAACCTTTCTCCTTCTTTTGGTTCTTCTTCCTCTGGATTCACTTCAACTGTCAGAAACTCTCCCCTATGATGGCCTCAGACCATTCCTGTCTTTCAACTTCACTTCCTTAAAACCAGTGAAAAAGAGTCCAGCTCTTAGTAATTTTTTCTTGGTTGTTCAAACCAAAGTCTCAGGATGATCACTGATTGGACTGATAGCCACAGCTTGGATAACGCACTCATCTCTGAACCAATGAGGATGTCCGGGTGTGTGTGTGTGTGTGTGATCTTTTGATGGCTAGATTGGGGTCACATGTCCAATGTTGTAGCCAGGGGTGGACACCCACTTCCATGTTTCAGGGGAGCACAAAGAGTGAGAGTGGAGGGAGAGAGACATCCTGAGGAAAGTCAGAGAATTTGGCTGCTGGGAGCCCAAAACACCAACATAGGAATATTATTACCTGTTGACTGATGTCCTCATGTTAAAATGCTTGTCAAGTGGCAATACTTCTTGTGGGCTTTGTCTGTGGAACAGCTGTGTTGTTAACTGGTGTCTAAAAATATCCAGTCATTCTACCAATAAACACTTATTGAGCGTTTAGTATGATAGTGGCTCTAAACTAGATGTTAGGGATACAGAAATAAAAATAGTCTTTGCTTGTCGGGAGAGTCTAACATTATTGCCATTTTATCATTAGGGTCCTTGGTCATTACACATCCTGCTGAGAGTATAATTTGGAGGAAAATCTGCTGATGGGAGGCTCTGAAGAACTTGAAGGAGACGATGGGTGTTAAAGCTCTTGGATACAATCTATTTGTATCTCATATTTGCATTTGCCTTGTATTTTCAATTTCACTCTCGCTTGGTATGTCTCTACTGTCTCTTGACCATTAGTAAGTCATAGGTTGTCCATAGGAGATTGTTGCAGAGAAATACTTTGGAGAATTACTTTTGATCTGTACATTGTGACCCACATCGTCTGTTTACATGGTGAAGAGCGAGCTGCTATGACATTATCTGTGGTGCAACATCACAGCAGAGACAACCATCCATTGAATGCCAGATGAATCACTCTATTGTCACTCACTTTGCAGATTTTTCTTAATGTATTTATCATACCATCAAAAAAATGGATGGTCTGGTGCACCTGGGTAGCTCAGTCGGTTAAGTGTCCGACTTTGGCTCAGGTCTTGATCTCACGGTTCATGGGTTTGAGCCCCGCGACAGGCTCTGTGCTGGCATCTAGCTCAGAGCCTGGAGCCTGCTTCAGATTCTGTGTCTCCCTCTCTCTCTTACCCTCCCCTGCTCATGCTCTCTCTCTCTCTCAGAAATAAATAAAACATTTTAAAAAAATGGATGGCCATAAAAAAATTCTATGGAAGGAATTCCAAGTTTGCATGTTTTTGGCATGGATAAGGGATTGCTTTGGTAAGGTAGGGGTTGTGAGTGGTATAACTCAAGACTGATGGCAATAAAGGCTAGGGATAAGAACACGCAGCCACGCAGTTCTCTAACAGGACACCACACACTGGATTGGTGGTAGAGGAAGTCTTCTTGAAGAAACTGAAGGTAATGTTCGAAGGATGAAGGGAAATGAACCAAGAGTGTGGAGATTGGTGGATGTAGTAAATTCCTTAAAATAGGAGAGAGCAAAGTTTTAGAAGATAATGTTCCTATTTTATTTTAAAATTTTTTTCATTTTTGAGAGAGAGATAGAGTGCAATGGGAAGAGCAACAGAGAGAGAGAGGGAGACACAGAATCCGAAGTAGGCTCCAGACTCTGAGCTGTCAGCACAGAGCCTGACTTGGGGCTTGAACCCACCAGTGGGGAGATCATCATCTGAGCCGGAGTTGGATGCCCAACTGACTGAGCTGCCTAGGCTCTCCTGTTCATATTTTAGAATGCACCTGATGCTATGCAAATGACTTAAGTGAATTTGGTCACTTCATACTCATAGCAGTTTTGTAAATTCTGAATTGCTGTTATCACCATTTTTCAGATAAAGAAATGGACCACCCTCCTGAACCTCTCCCCCTGCCTCATTATGCACACACAAAGATTAGGTAAGTTGCTCCAAGCCACACCACTAGAATAGGCCAAACAGGGATTTGGATGCGGGAGTGTTTGCTACACAGCCTCTTAACTGCTACATACAGAGGTTTCTGGAAAGAAAATTGCCAGTGTGGCTGAAGCTCAGGGAGCTAAGGGGAAAACAGTATGAGATATGTCTGGAAAAGTAGTTGGGGCCAGGCAGTGGAGGGCCTTGAACGCTGAGGTGACAATTGGGTCATATGAGGCCTTTGAGAGGTTTTAGCAAGACCATGATGTGACCTGATTTATTTTTTGAGAAGATTGCTCTAGCTGGTGGGCTGAGAATTAATTGTAGCAGGTAGGACTTAAAGCAGAGAGAAGTGTTGGAAGGCTGCTTCAGTGGTCCAGGTGAGAACTGATGGCTTACTGAACTGAAGTGGTGGCAGTAAGAGCATACATACATGGGTGTACACAGAGTTAAACAGGGTATAAAATTGCATGGATTTGGTGATTGATTAGGGGGAGAAGATGGAGGGCAGGGTCACTGGTGGCTGGCTTATGAAACTGGATTGATATTAGCACTGTCCACTGAGTTGGGGATACAGAAGGAGACTAAGTTGTGGTGGCACTATGGCTTGCATGCTATGTTTTCCCCCTCCCCAAATTCATACGTTAAAATCCTAACCTCTAAAAGTGATGGTCCTTTATCCATTTTGAGTTGATTTTTGTGCATGGTGTGAGAAAATGATCTAGTTTCATTCTTCTGCATGTTGCTGTCCAATTCTCCCAACACCATCTGTTAAAAAGGCTGTCTTTTTTCCATTGGATATTGTTTCCTGCTTTGTCAAAGATCAGTTGGCTGTATACTTTTGTGTCCACTTCTGAGTTCTCAATTCTTTTCCATTGGTCTATGTGTCTGTTTTTGTGCCAATACCATACTGTCTTGAGGATGACAGCTTTGTAGTAGAGGCTGAAGTCTGGGATGGTGATACCTCCCGTTTTGGTTTTATTTTTCAGTATTACTTTGGCTATTCGGGGTCTTTTGTGGTTCCATACAAATTTTTGGATAGTTTGTTCTAGTTTTGAGAAGTATGCTGGTGCAATTTTGATTGGAATTGCATTGAATGTGTAGAGTGCTTTAGGTAGTAATGACATCTTAACTATATTTACGTGAGACAGGAAACTATCAACACCCTAGAGGAGAAAGCAGGAAACAACCTCCTTGACCTCCACCGCAGCAACTTCTTACTTGACACATCCCCAAAAGCAAGGGAATCAAGAGCAAAAATAAACTGTTGGGACCTCATCAAGATTAAAAGCTTCTGCACAGCCAAGGAAACAACCCAGAAAATTAATAGGCAACCAACGGAATGGGAAAAGATAGTTGCAAATGACATATCAGATAAAGGGCTAATATCCAGAATCTATAAGGAACTCACCAAACTACACGCCCGAAAAACAAACAACCCAGTGAAGAAATGGGCAGAAGATATGAACAGACACTTCTCCAAAGAGGACATCCAGATGGCCAACAGACACATGAAACGATGCTCAGCATCCCTCCTCATCAGGGAAATACAAATCAAAATCACACTGAGATACCACCTCACGCCAGTCAGAGTGGCTAAAATGAGCAAATCAGAGAACTCTAGATGCTGGCGAGGATGTGGAGAAACGGGCACCCTCCTACACTGTTGGTGGGAATGTAAATTGGTACAGCCCCTCTGGAAAACAGTGTGGAGGTTCCTCAGGAAACTAACAATAGAACTCCCTTATGACCCAGCAATAGCACTGCTAGGAATTTACCCAAGGGATACAGAAATGCTGAGGCATAGGAGCACATGTACCCCAATGTTCATAGCTGCACTCTCCACAATAGCTAAAACATGGAAAGAGCCTAAGTGTCCATCAACAGATGAATGGATCAAGAAGATGTGGTTTATCTATACCATGGAATACTACATGGCAATGAGAAAGAATGAAATCTGGCCATGTGTAGCAACATGGATGGACCTTGAGGGTGTTATGCTGAGCGAAATAAGTCAGGCAGAGAAGGACAAATATCATATGTTTGCACGTATAGGAAGATTAGGAGGAACTTGACGGAGGAACAAGGGGGAGAAGAAGGGCGGAAATGGTGGGGGAAAGGGAGAGAGGCAAACCATGAGAGACTCTTGAATGCTGACAAAAACTGAGGACTGATGGATGTGGGGGGGAGGGGGGATGGGCATGGAGGAGGGCACTTTGGGGATGAGCACTGAGTGTTATGTGGAAACTAATTTGACAATAAACTATTTGTAAAAAAAAAATAAAAAAAAAAAAAAAAAGTGATGGTATTAGTAGTAAGTGGGGCCTCTGTATATGATACTTCCAAACATTTCCAGGAAACTAAGGAATATAATGATGTTGGTTTGTTGCTCTTAATGTTGCTGTCAAAGTGGTGATAGGAAAGGATGAGCTCAGGGGTTTGAATTCCCTAAAAGCCTCTAGGTTTCCCTTGAGGGAGAGCCTGATCTCCTTTAGGAGGGCTAAAATAAGCAAAATTTCTGCTTCCTTTTTCCCATGACTTTATGCTCTGTTGGCTTAGAGGACTTAGTTCCAGAGGGAGGAATACTTCCACAAGGAGACACAACAATGAGTCCATTGAACTGGAAGTTATAATTGCCTCTTGGCTGTTCTGGACTCCTAGTGCCTCTGAATCTACAGGCCAGGAAGAGAATTACATGCTGACTTGGTGATTGATCCCAACTACCAAGGGGAGGTTGAATTACTGTTCCACAGTGAAGCTAAGGATAAGTATGTTTGGATTATAGAAGATCCCTTAAGGCATCTCTTAGTATCACTATGCCCTATGATCAAGTTCAATGGAAAACTCCAACCCAATCCAGGAAGAACTAGTAGTGGCCCAGATCCCTCAAGAGTAAAGGTTTGGGTCATCCAACCTGGTAAAGAACCACAATTTGCAGAGGCACTTTCTGAAGGCAAAGGGGATATAGTATGGATAGTAGAAGAAGGTAGTTATAAATATGAGGACTGTAATTGTCACGAATATTTCCTCCTTATTTTGTGTCTATATAAATATATTAAGTAAATGTCTTTGATCTCTTTCCTCTCTTGTTCCCTTATCATGTAACTTAAGATACACTGACTTTAAATCATAGTATTTAAGTGTTAACTTATGCCATACTATTTTAAGTTTATCGGATACTGACAAAAAAAAAAAAGTAAACATCACTCAAGGATTTACCTTCTCTTCTGGGGAAGGGGTTAGGGCATTTTTGGCTGTACACAGGATACTTGCATCATGTTAGGCAGAATTATGACCTTGTTAATGTCTCTGTTTGGAGATTAAATATGTTTAAGGAGATGCATATAGATGATAAGTTGACAAGGGGTGGGCTTGTGATGGTTAATTTTGTGTGCCAGCTTGACTGGGCTAAGGGATGCCTAGATAGCTGGTAAGGCATTATTTCTAAGTGTGTCTGTGAAGATGTTTCTTAAAGAGATTAGCATTTGATTCAGTAAACTGAGTAAAGAGATCTCTTTTCATCAAGGTAGGTGAGGGCTGTTTGGGGCCTGAATAGATTAAAGAGGCAAGGGAAGGAAAATCTCTCTGTCTTTCTTCTTGAACTGAGATGTCCATCTTCTCCTGACCTTGGGCTTTGAAGCTCCTGGCTCTCAGGCCTTCAGACGCAGGCACTTGTACCAGTTTACCCCTTGGCAACCCCCCATCCCCCTTCCCCGGTCCAATTCTTGGCCTTTGGACGCAGACTGAATTATATCACCAGCTTTTCTGGTTCTTTAGCTTGAGGCAGCAGATTGTGGAACTTCTTGACCTCCATAACCATGGAAACCAATTCCTATAATAAATCTCTTCATATGTTTCTATATACAGTTGACCCTTAAACAACTCAGGGGTCAGGGGTGCTGACCTCTCATGTAGTCAAAAATCCATGTATAACTTTTGACTCTTGAAAACTTAACTACTAATAGCTTACTGTTGACTGGAAGCCTTACTGATAACATAAACTGTTGATTAACACATATTTTGCATGTTATATGTATTCTATACTGTATTCCTCTGTATAGCTTACTTATAAAGTAAGCTGGAGAAAAGTAGATGTTATTAAGAAAATCATAAGGAAGAGAAAATACATTTACAGTAAAATATATATTTGTAAAAGAAAAATCCATGTATAAGTGGACCCATGAAGTTCAAATCCATTTTGTTCAAGGATCAACTGTATATCCTTTTGGTTCTATTTCTCTGGAGAACCCTGGATAATACAGGTGGATAAGATGTTGGATTGCATCACGGACATGTTGAGTTCAGGTTCCTCTGAGACATAAAATTGGCAGTTACAGATATTTGTCTGGAACTCAGGGAGAGACCAGAGAGCTAAGCCACACATTTGGGCGCTGTATTAGTTTTTAGGGTTGCTGTAACGAATTACGGTACACTTGGCTGCTTAAACAACAGAAACGTATTCTCTCATAGTTCTGGAGGCCAGAAGTTCAAAGTCAAGGGGTCAGCAGAGTTGGTTCCCTCTAGAGGCTCCAAGGGAGAATTTATTCGATGGCTCTCTTCTAGCTTCTGGTGACTGCTGGCGATCCTTGGCGTAGGGCTGTCTTAAGACAATCTGGCTTTGCTCAGCATCCCTCCTCATCAGGGAAATACAAATCAAAACCACACTGAGATACCACCTCACGCCAGTCAGAGAGGCTAAAATGAGCAAATCAGAGGACTTTCTGGCTGGTGAGGATGTGGAGAAACGGGCACCCTCCTACACTGTTGGTGGGAATGTAAACTGGTGCAGCCCCTCTGGAAAACAGTGTGGAGATTCCTCAAAAAAATTAACACTAGAACTCCCCTATGACCCAGCAATAGCACTGCTAAGAATTTACCCAATGGACACAGGAGTGCTGATGCATAGGGGCACATGTACCCCAATGTTCATAGCAGCACTCTCAACAATAGCCAAATCATGGAAAGAGCCTAAGTGTCCATCAACTGATGAATGGATCAAGAAGATGTGGTTTATCGATACAATGGAATACTACATGGCAATGAGAAAGAATGAAATCTGGCCATGTGTAGCAACATGGATGGACTTTGAGGGTGTTATGCTGAGCGAAATAAGTCAGGCAGAGAAGGACAGATACCATATGTTTGCATGTATATGAGGATTAGGAGGAACTTAATGGAGGATCGTGGGGGAGAAGAAGGGGGGAAATAGTGGGGAGAGGGAGAGAGGCAAACCATGAGAGACTCTTGAATGCTGAGAACAAACTGAGGGCTGATGAGGGTGGGGGGGAGGGGAAGGGGGGTGATGGGCATGGAGGAGGGCACTTGCTGGGATGAGCACGGGGTGTTATATGGAAACCAACTTGACAATAAACTATTTAAAAAAAAAGACAATCTGTCTTCACATGGCTTTCCTCTCTGGATGTCTCTGTCTCTTCTCCTTTTTTGTCACTTATAAGGTCACCCATCACTGGATTTAGGGTCCAAACTAAATACAGTATGATCTCATCTTGGTATCTTTAACTTGATTACATTTGCCAAGAGTCAATTTCCAAATAAGGTTATATTCATAGATACTGGTTAGGATTGGACATGTCCCTTTGGAATCCTATTCAATCCACTGTAAGTGCTGTCATTTTAGAGATGTCATTCATACCTTGGGGCATGCATGCCATCTCCTCAAGGGAGAATAACACAATAGGAAGAAAAGAGGGCCCAGAGTCTTAAAGATCTCCATTATTTAATGGTTGGGTAGAAGTGGATGAGCCTACAAAAACATATAAATAAGTAAAAAGAAAGGGCCAGAGGAGTAGAAGGAATGTCAGGAGGTAGAAGGCAGAAGAGTTCACTTCTAGAAGGAGGGAGAGAACAATGCTTACAAATGGTCACCAAAGAAGTGCTAGGTACTTGCTTAAAGTAATATTCATTATTGGCCGTTAACATTGCTAATCTTATAAGAGCTAATGTTATACATTTATTCTAGATTGTTTTGTTTGTTTGTTTGACTTTAGCCAGAATATTAAATGGAATGTTAACTTTATAGCAAGTTCAGTCAGACAAAACACATATATGTTAACAGAGAAATTTTCTGTACTCTTTATTTTTCTTTTTGGTGGAGACAATCCAAATAGCTCATCACTTGAATCTTCCCGACTAAGATTCAATTTGCATGGAGTAAGTCAACTTTATCCTTCAACTTTGGACTGCACTAAAATATAGCCCTGAATCTTGCTTGCAGTGACAGTTTTGAAACGGTCCCCTTCTTTTCGTGCCTTTGCTGCAGAATGATTTTACCAGGGAGAAGATGCATTTCAAAATACACGGGGGGCACTTGGGTGGCTCAGTCAGTTGAGTGTCCTATTCTTGATCTCAGCTCAAGTCATGATCTCAGGGTTATGAGATTGAGCTCTGTGTCAGGCTCTGTGCTGGGCATGGAGCCTGCTTGGGATTCACTTTCATATATATATGAAAGGCCACCAATTTCTAGCAATATCATTGGTCTCTTAAAAAGACGTAATATCATGTTCCTTTTGACATAGCGCATGAGGCAAGAATCCATTAGCAAAAAATACTCCCCGTATTTGTCAAATGAAATTCCTGGTTACTGGGTGGATGGAAAACTGGGTCTAGCTTTGTGGGGGAATGTTACCTCTTTACAGGTATATTGGTGCTTCCTGCTTTTTACTGAAGCTTCTTCCTGGATGAGGAGGGACCCAATGAGGGTGAAGGAGCAAAGATAGAGGTGGGGGGGTCTCCTAGAAATAAAATAAAAATTAAAAAAAAAAGATAGAGGTGGGGTCTCCACGTCATGCATGAAGGACAACATCTATCTGGTGATGTTTGTGTAAGGAGTGACAGGCAGGAAGTTGAGAGAATTGTTTCAAATTATGGAGAACCTTGGATGCCAAGCCAAGTTCAGGACCTCCCAGTGGAAGCAGTGAGGTCTGTCCCAGAGCAGAAGAATCCTTTCCACTTCTACAGCTGCAATGCATTGTGGGTTTTCAGTGCAACTATAGTAATCTAGGGTGTAATTATTTGTGTTCTCTCTGGGCTAATTTGAGAGTTTCTCTGGACTGAGGTCACATTTTCATAGATCAACGTGGAATTCCTGTGCTAGGAATAGGGGAGAGTGGTTCAGGTAAAGGCAGCTGGTTCTGGGGTCTCATGATGTTGCAGGCCCTGTCGCCCCCTAACCCCTGCACCCATGGGCTTCGCATCAGACGGTGTGGCCCAGATCAAATGGGCCACAATGGAAGAGGCCCCTGGAAGTCAATCAGAAGTGACCAGAAGGGTCATATTCATCCTCTGTGTATTTTTATTTCCCTACTTCTTTCAGCTCAGAGAAGCTCTGGAGAGATGTGTTCCTTCTGTTTTTATTAAGTTCTTCTGGTTTGAGGAGTGAAAGAGAAGGGGAACAGGGAGGGGGCTGCAGATGAGATGGCCTCCAGGCTGGGATTTATAAGAACATCCTTCCACTGGGTGATGTCTGCATGAGGTAGAGGTATGGTTTCAATTCTGCTCTGGCAAGGCGGGCCAGCCCACGTTGCCAGCACATAGTTCTCTTTCAAGTCTCACACTGATTCGAGAGTTTGTAGACAACTTTGTACTTTGGGTCTCTGCCAGCTGTCCTGAAGAAACAACTCCCCTTGGCTTCACGTTTTCTATCTCGCCCTCCCCACTCCCAACCAAAGTTAGAGAATAATAATTGTTTTCTTAGCAAGCACTACTCCTAAGTAAACCCGAGAAGGACCTAAGCAACTGTGCTTTTGGGACCAGCAGAGTCTTTTCCACCTCTTTGTGACTTTCCTTCCTTTGATGGCAAAAGAACACCGCCCCCAGATTTGTACTGCTACAGAGACTATTGGTGAGGAGAGGGTCATTGCATAAGTAGACGCCAGGCCTGGGGGTGGGATGGCTTTTTGGTTTTTGTTTTGTTTTAAACTACTAACCAACTCTAGATTTCTTTTTTAAAGTTTACTTTGTGAGAGAGAGTGAGTGTGAGTGGGGTAGGGGGAGAGAGAGGGTGAGAGAGAATCCCAAGCAGGCTCCGCACCATCAGTGCAGAGCCCAGATGGGGTTGGAACCATGACTTGAGCCAAGATCAAGAGTGGGATGCTTAACCGATTAGGCCACCCAGGTGCCCCTAACTCCAGATTTTTTTTTTGTATTTAACTTGCCACCATGTTTTCTGATGTATCAACAGTAGGAAAAGAACGCATTTCTATTTTGTCTCTCTTACTCTCCAAAATATTTATTGAAAATGTAACCAACCCCTGTAGAGTCTGATTTACCTGTCTGTGGACCTCCCAAACCATCAGCCCCTCCTTTCTCTCCCCCTAATATCTCTTATACAAGGACAGCTGAGCGTTGGCCCCAGCTGGGGCACAAGGAAGGGAAAGGTGACCACGGATCTGCCCTTTGTCAAAACATTCTCAACCAGCATTCAGAATCTGTGCAGAGTGCAGGTCTGAGCTTAGAAGCCATTCACTTAAAACAGAGACTGGCAACTTATTCTGTAAAGAGTCAGATGGTCAATATCTTAGTCTTCACAGGCTATGCTGTCTCTGTTACAACTGATCAGCTCTGCGTTTGCATCATAAATGGAGGCCTCTGTGTACATGAGTGGCTCTGGCCATGTTCCAATAAAAATGTGTTTACCAAAATGGGCAGAAGGCAGATTTGGCTCAGGGCTGCGGGTTGTCAACCCCTGACTTAACACTCTTCAGTGTTGGGCCTGTGCCCTCAGATCCAAACCCAAACTTCTACCTGGTGTCTGAGGGGCATGCTTTGGTCCCTCTCACGTGTCATACACTTCCTCCCCCTTGCACTGCACTCCAGACACATTGCTTTGTTTCTGGCCCTCAGACCTGCCTTACTTCCTCTTGCTTCGAGAAATCCAAGCTATCATACAAGTTGTTCCTTTGGCCTTAAACCGTCTTCCAATCCTCTCTCTTCTTCTGCACACACTTACAGCCACCTTACTCTCCAGATCTCAGTTGGATCTTGTCTATCACATCTCCCTTAATACCTATGCTTATGTTAGGACTCTTGACAGCAAATGACAGAAGTGAAATTTCGTTAAACTGAGAAACTGATACGATATAGTTTGGCTGAAATAAATGATATTGTTTGCTGAAATCAACAAAGCCTGGGTAGGGCTAAGAGGAAGTGAGCTTAGGCATGACTAAAATCACAGATGCAATGAGTGACACAGTTGATGTAGAATGTTCTCATCTCATGGTAAACATGTGAGGATGTCTCCTATATCAAATGGCCTCCCAGACTACAGCATTCTTGAGACACTGGAACAACAAGGGTCTTTGGACATCAAAAAGATGGTAACAAACACCCTGTATTAAAAAAAAAAAAAGACTTTTAATTGTACTCGTAGGAGAACTTTCCAGAAACAGAATCAGGGCCTATTTACTTTTGGGTTAGGTATAAAAATAACAAGTTTCTTTATCAAGTTTCCCAGTCTATAGCAGATCAGAAAACATTTATTTATTTAATTTATTATTTTATCAGGGTGAGGAGGAACTCCCAGAAGCAGACATATTGACATCAATTTGGAGTGACAGATGACAAGGAAGTTAGGGAAGGAAATTTTCAGGAAGCAGAGGGGGCTGGGACCATTTAGTGATAGAGAAAGTACTTAACATTCGTTGGTAGGTACCAAGGGCATCAGTGCTTTCTAATAATATCTAACAGCAAAATGCATATGATATTTATTACATGCCAGGCTCTGTTTTCAGCACTTCATGGCAATTATTTAATCTTGCAATAACTCTATCAATGAATACTGCTGTCATTACCACCTTATGGATTATATTAGTTATCTATTAACTGTGCAGCCAAAATTTAGTGGCTTAAAACAACAAAACATTTATTTTCTCACAGTTTTTGTGGATCAAGCAGCCAGGTGTGGCTTAGCTGGTCTTTGGGCTCAGTGTCTCTTGTAAGTCTCTGATCAAGGTGTTGGCCAGGGCTGCAGTGACTTCAAGCTTGACTAGAGGAGAACTCACTTCCAAGCTAAGTCATGTGGCTGTTGGCAGAATTCCATTCCTTGTGGCTGTCAGACTCAGGGCCCCAGTTCTTTGTTGGTTGTTGACCAGAGTCCCTTGCCATGAAGTAAGTTGCCATATTGTGAGCTTTCCTATGGGGAGACCCAGTTCTTTGCCATGCGGGTCTCTCCATAGGAAAGCTCACAATATGGCAACTTGCTTAGTCAAAGTGAATGCATGAGAAGAGTCAAGATTGAGCAAGATAGGAGTCACAGGCTTTTGCTACCTAAACTTGGAGATGATGTCTTATTGTCTTTCTGTATTCTGTCCATTAGAAGCAAGCCATGAAGCCTAGCCCACATTCCAGGGGAGGAGATTACAGAAGTGCACGAATACCAGGAGAAAGCAACCTTTGGGAACTTTGGGAACCAGGTCAGTAGCTGCCTACCACGTAGATGAAGAAACCAAGCCACCAAAAGTCATGGATCTGCTCTAAGGCCACACAGTTAATCAACCAAAGAATCTGAAATGAGACCCAGGACTTGTGCTTGTAACCACCAAGCCATCCTGAGCAATTAGATTTGTATAAGCTCCCAGGTGATTCTAATGTTCAGTTGAGACTGTGAATCACAAGCCTAGCCCTTCATAAGCTTCTGTGTGTGCACAAATCACCTGTGTTCTGTTTAAAATGCTAATTTTGATTTGGTGAGTTTGGGATGGGGTCTGAGATTCTGAATTTCTTTTTTTTTTTTTTTTTTTTGAGATTCTGAATTTCTAATAAGTCTGGGTGATGCTGATACTACTACTAGCCTGTGGACCACACTGAAGAAACAACTCTGGGCTGAAAGTCGGGCAATTGTTTTTCCAGTTGTGATTTTTTCCTCACATTGGTGGTAAGTGGACCAGTCATTTGATCTTTCTGATTTTTAAAAATCTTATATTCATTTTTTCATTCATTCATTCATTCATTCACATTCAATGTTTAATAGCCATTCATTCAATAACAGCCAATACTAATTTTTAAGCACTTTGTTTTATCCTGGCTATAAATGCAATAGTAATTCTTATCTATCAGGTTTGATGGAAATGTTTCTTCCTATCGAAAGCTTCTCCCATTCCCAAAGACCATCTTCAGACATGTTTACATGATACCTTTTGTGTTTCCATCACTAGTCTTTCACTGCATTACAATTGTTCATGGCTACTCTTCCACCATTTGATGGTTTTTTTAAAAAATATTTTTTTTAGTGATCTCTACACCTAACATGAGGCTCAAACTGACAACTCTGAGATCAAGAGTTGCATGCTCTACTGACTGAGTCAGCCAGGCACACCATCCGGCCGCCCCTATTTGATGGTTTTACGTGAATTTTAAAAAGACATCCTTTTTAAAGACTCTGTAGGTTCATCTGCAGGAAAAATCAACTAACTATTCAGATCTGGGATATATGTAACATTGATGATGGCCTTGAAGTTGTGCACTGTCTCTCCCTTTGTCCTTATCTGTCCCCCACACTGGATATCACCCTCTGGGATGGGACTGTGTCTGTTCCATCTTTATATCCCTCAGTGCCTAGACAATGCCTAATATGGAGTAAGCATGCAAAAAGTATCTGTTGAATGAACACATGTTTATTGCAGAAAATATTGAAAAGCAAAAAATAAAAAAAATGAAGCGCTATCCTATTTCACAGAGGTAGCTTTTGGCAATGTTTTGTTGTACTTCTTTTGGTCTTTTTTCCATTCATAAATATGTGTGTCATCCATATCTACAGTTGCCTTCATATATGTAACTTTTCCTCTCTTTCTTTTGAGTGATAGCAGCCAGCATTTATTGACACTGTACAGAGTGCTTGGGAAGATCCATTGTAGTAAGTTCCTCTGGCTGCCACTAAGCTCCTGGGAACTTATAGTCTGGGGACAGAGTTGGAGTAATGGCTAGCAAGGCACAACTGTCATGAGGCTTGATGTTTAGAGATCTAGCCTGACATCTTCAATATGATGTGGGGGGAGCAGGTGGTCTGAGAATTTCCAGGAGGGGTGGGACAGACCCTGGGACCTGACTCTGGGGGCTACCCTTTCTGAGACCATCTGACAGCCAACATAATTCTACACTTGATAAGAGCTATTCTACTCCAAAAATCCCTTAGAACAGGGCACATCATCTGAAGTTGAAACACGCTATAACTTTTAGTGAAGAAGAAATTTTTTCATTGCAAGTCCTCAGATTGACCTCTATTCTACTATAAAAAAAAAAAAAGACAAACAAACAAGTAAGAACAACCACCAAATCCCATTAAAATCTATGAAATTACTTCATTTGTTAATGTAGCCTGACAAAGCATCGCCCTTCATCAATTACTATATATAATACTGCTGTTTACTTGCTCTCATTAATCCATTACACAGAGCACAATTAAGACTTGGCTCTTGATTTACAGTTATGATACCAAATTTTTAAACAATGCAGACTTTAGCACAAAGAAACTCAAACAGGGCAGTAGGGATGAGAGAAATCCATTGAAATCAAGAATCATACTACACTTTCTAGAGGGTTTGCATGTCATCCTTGTGCAGGGAGCCATGCTAATCTTCTCTGATTCATTTCAGTTTTCTCCTATATGCTGCTGAAGTGAGTGCTACGCTCTCTGGAGAGGTTGATATCACTGGGCTTAAAGGCACAAGATTGTGTCTTTTATTAATGAGCAGACCACTGGGATTCTGAAAGGAAAATTCAGTGAAATGAGTGCTAACCATACAATTGCAAAAATGGCCCCATGGTAACTCTGGACTGTGGCACCCAGCTGCCTGTGAGGTGGAGAAGGACAGGCAGATCCTGTACTGTCCCAAGATCCAAGTAGCTGAAGGAGAGCTACTGAATAAAACTGGGTTGATCAGGTGAATCTAATGTCATGTCTGATGATTATACCCATGTTGTACCAAAGTCTCCCAAATGTAATAAAAACTGGGAGATGAGCTAATCTTTCTCTTTTGATTCTGTTACCTCCAACCTATTCCTCTGTGTTTTCTCCATCTCGGTGAATGGCACTGCCTTCCACCTCATTACCTTAACTGAAAACCCAGATGTTGTCTTTGTGATAGTGAAGTTTATGTGTCAATTTGATTGGGCCACAGGATACAGAGTCATCTGGCTAGACATGATTTCTGGATGTTTCTAAGAGGGTGTTTCCAGAAGTGATCAGCATTTGAGTTGGTGTTGACTGGAGTGAAGTAACCGGCTCTCCCCAACATGGGTGGGCACCATCTCATCCACTGAGGGCCTGGAAATTACAATAAGTATAGAAAGGTTGAGTCTGTGCTGTGCCTGGGTACTTGAGTGGGACATTGACCTTCTCTTGCCAAATTACCCAGGGCTCACCTAAATGATAGCAACCAACATTTAATGCCTTACACAGTGTCTATGGGTCAGGAGCTGAGAACTGACTTAGCAGGGTGGTTCTGCCTCTAGGTGTCTCATGAGGTTGCAGTGATCTGGAAGCTTGGCTAGAGGACCTGCTTCTAAGGTGGCTCATTCCCTTTGTTTTTTGCAGGAGCCTCAGTTCCTTGCCATGTGGATCACTCCGTAGTGCTGCTTGAGTGATCCAAGAGAGCACAACAGAATCTGCAATGCCCTTTGTGACCTAGGCTTGGAAGTCTTATTCCTTCACTTTTGCAACATTTTATTGGCTACATAGACCATCCCTATTACACGTGAAAGGGAGGTACATAAGGGTGTGAGTATCAGAAGGTGAGACTCACTAGGGGCCATCTTGGGGACTGTCTACTCCCTAGCAGTCGTCTTTCACACACCATGACATTGTGGTTGCTGGCCGCTGTAGTCTCCACCCTCCACACTTTCTCCAGCCTGGCTTTTCCCTCGTCCTCTACATCTGAGCTTAAGTATCTCTTTCTTGGAGGACTCTTCTCTAACAACCATATCTGGAGGAGATACTCTGCCACCCGTATTTAGTTCATAGCACTCTTGATAATACATATTGGTATTATATAATCACTCACTTATTTAATGATTTATTGTTTCCCTTCCCACTAGAATGTAAACTCCTAGAATTGCTGGGGTCTGTTGTGACCCCATCCCCTAGCAGAGTATCTGGCAAATATGAAAAAAATCAATATATATCTGTTGAAGGAATGATTTTTTAAAATTAAGGCCAAGGTAAGATGGCTTCTTTTCTCTCCTTGGCTTGATCCAAAGTTTTCTCTTGCAATTAGGAAGGGGCTTGGGGAGAGAGTGGGAACAAAGGAAGGAAACTAGGAGGTCCTGGCTGGAAGCAGATTGAGAGCTGGGCTGAGGGAAAGGGATACCAGAATGTGGCTCCCCCTTTAAGGCTCCCCGCTGGGCCCCACAAAGGCAGTACTCAAAGACAGATTCCCATTACACAAGCCCCACTGGGCAACACTAAGGTTTTATTCTGACCCCAGTAGGAGGGGATCTTCACTGGGACTCGAAGGAGGTAAAAGACTTTCTAATTCCAGCTTTTGCCAGAAAGTAGCAGAAAGAGAAGGTGAGACAAGTCACATTCATCTTGAGTGGCTGTAAAGTAATAGTGGGAATGACTGGGACATGTGGAGGAGGAGACCCAAGTTCTCCACCCTTCTCCTGTCACTTATCTCTAGAATATACCATCGGAGAGCATTTAGAGCTAGGCAGAACAATGTGAGGAAATTTGCACAGAATGTTATCTCTGCACTTTGCCAAATAATTGGTGAGCTCTAGGGGGCTGGTCCAGCCTCTGCTCTGACCTGGAACCTCATTTGGAAGCAGGGGAGGAAAGCTGCTCAGTGGAGCTGGGGAATGAAGTCCTCACACTCCCACACTGTCTGTGCCTGAGGCAAGGGGCCAGGTCCAGCACTGCTCAGTGGCCAACTCAAATTTGAAAGGTGTTGCTGGGATGTTTCTGTTCAGCCAGGAATCACGTGGCTTCCTTAAAGGCCTCATTTGGGTCCCCAGAGAAAGCCTTGTCTCTGTGCATGGTGTTAAAATATAATTTTCAAAAGGTTAAAAAAGCATGACTCTAAAAACAACAAAAAGGACTCATGCAAATACAAAAGGAATACATGTCAAAGATTTTATTCAACTCATTAATTAAATAACCAGTACTGTGTTGAAACCTGTCCAAAGAGTATTTGAAAAGCTAGGGATATATACATACATGTGTAGGTATAAAATATATATATGTATAGTGTATATATATATAGTCGATGTACACATATATGTATTACATATAATTTTACGATATAACTATAACAATTATATGCTGTAACATTATATGTTACATAATTACAATTATTATATAATATATAATATGATGTATATAATTATATAATTATGTTATATAACATATAATGAATATATATGTACATAGACATATTATATATAATTATATATAATTATGTTGTATCTACTACACATGCATATATATTATATATAATTATGATTATAATTTGAGAAGCTGGGGCTATATACATACATTCAATCTTATATGTATATATACACACACACACACACACACACACACACACACATTGCTGGGTTCAAGTTCAGTAGGGCCACACATTGCAATCTATGGAGTGTCTGCTTCCCCGGACTAAAATTACTTGTATCTCTATCAGTCGAAATCCTACAAGTCCACCTGTGCCCTTACAGAATTATAAAATAGCTCAGGAAACAGAAAGTCAAGACCAGGAATGCATCAAAAGAACCTGTCCAAAGAGCATTTGAATCTCTTTTGTCTATTTCCAGGATTCAGATAACTCTTCTGATAATAGATTCTGATGAAAGCTCCCTTCTCAGCTGAAAGGTTCTCCCTACCAAAAGTTTATCATGACAGCTGGTCCTTTCTGTGAATATTTTCAAGCCTGTACTACATGCAATAATAGTTAACATTTATTAAGCACCTACTCTGTGCCAAACACATTGCTAAGCACATTGCATGGATAAACTTATTTTGTCCTCTCAACAAATTGATTATTCTTATCTGTCTTTTGCAGATGACAAAATGAAGCTTAGAAAAATTCAGTGATTTGCTCAAGGTCACACAGCCATCCAGGAAATGGTGGATCCAGGATTTGGAGGTATGCAGTCTGACTCTTGAACTAAAAGAAGTTGTCCTAGACACTGGGAGTTCTAGAAAGATCAGTTACACATCATCCCTGCCCCAAATAATCTTGGAAAGGTTAGTTTCCCACCAAGCCAAAGACAAGAGCCTCATGCTCTCCCTACAAAATGAGGTCTTACTGATGTCTTTGCCAAGCCTACTGTGAGGATAAGTGAAATAATGTGGAAGTACCATATAGAGCCATGTCAGTAGGCAGGCTGATGTTATTATAAGGAACCTGTCATTATCAGAGCTGTCCTTTGTGCTCTTGGTGGCATGGACATTTCCATGGGGAAGATAGAATTTGGGTTTTTGATGAATCAGAGTCAAGAACGAGCTGTTTCTGGTTATTGCCAGGGCCAGGACTAGGAAGTACAAAATTTAAATTGGTGTCAAGAAGCTCAGTAATCAAGATAAAAAAAAAATTTTAATGCAGTTTTTAAAAAAAATCAAAATGAAGGTGAAAATGTCCATGAAAACAAAATACAACTTTGTTTTAATTTAATTTAAATAAAGCCAAGATCAGTATGACTGATTTTTCCTTTTGCCTTGGGTTTCCATATGGCTCAGCTTGGCACAGGCTTCTAGTCTATTTCCTGACAGAATTTACCAAAAGGCAGTATTGTGGTATGTACTTCCAGTCTTGTTCTGGGGTGTTGTTCTTAAATACGCTTATTGGATCCACTGGATCTTAGTATAGGGAAGGCAATTAAAAAATGTCTTTTCTATTCTTTGAAAATGATAATACACATGGAGAAGTGTATCATGAGTGTATAGTTCACAGACTTTTCATAAAGTGAAACTGTCCAAGTAACCGGCAGCAGATGAAGAAAAGGAACGAGTCAGCACTGCAGGGAACCATTTCTTGCTTATGATCTTCTCCAGCCATAACTTAAGAGTAATTTTCCTTGTGGGGACTCATTCATTAAGTAGTAATTTTTGCCTTCTGGAAACAGAGGTATAGCTGACCTAGGAGCGCAAACTAGATTCATTCTAATCCTTGGTCCATGACACATGATTGGCCCATGTGCAAGGACCTCTTTTTATTTAGGTAGTAATTTATTTTAATTTTCTTAATGTTTATTTATTTTTGACAGGGGGGATAGGGTAGAGGGCGAGGGGAACACAGAATCTGAAGCAGGCTCCAGGTTCTGAGCTGTTGGCTCAGAGCCCAATGCGGGACCCGAACTCGTGAATTTTAAGACCATGACCTGAGCCGAAGTCCAATGCTTAACTGACTGAGCCACCCAGAGACCCCAGGTAGTAATTTATTTTAAATAAGACTACAAGCATGGAAAACAGAACACCGACAGCAGCTGACAGCCACCTCTATGGGCATCCAACCCCCCTGTCTCCCTTTATTGGAATTAACTACTTTGTAGCCCTTGTGTATATACTATAGGTTGTTCCATTTGCTGAATTTCTCTCAGTCATAGCCCTGGCCATTATAGATCGTCTGACCATGCCTTCAGAGGTCTGTCCTCTCCACTTGGGCTCTCTAAACACCTTGTTCTGCTTTGCCCTTGGGTAGAGGTGGTCAAAGAGTAGCCTGGTCCAGCTGACAGGCAGTGCTGAGAGCAACCCATGGTCAGATCTGCCTAGGGTGGGATTCCAGCATGGCTCTCATGAGATGTGGAGAGGATTTGTCAACGGACCCTGAGGGAGAGGGAAGAAAGGCTCTCAGCAGGGGAGGCGTCAGCAGCTGGAACTGGCACCTAGTGGGCCACAATGGAGGGTTCAAGTATGGAAATCCCATACAACACTTTGACCAACACTTCTTGAACTGAGGTTCTATAAGAGGGTGGGTCAACTAGCAATTACAGTCTCCTATTTCCTGCCTCTGAGAGGAGGATGGACATTTGGAAGGCAGCTGGCCATCTCTTCCGTACTTTTCATCCCAGGGTTTCTGGAAGAATCCTATTTCAACATTCTGCCTCATGGTTTCAAAGCCATGAAATATCCTAGAATATTCTCTTTTGCAGTCCAAGTTACACCTCTTAGACTGCCTTTTGTAATAAAAGTCCTTTGCTTAAACATGTGTCTGAATTTTTGGGCTTTATACCTTGACCTCTAAAACTTGAGCCTCGTCAAATAGATTACACAGACAGAAAGGTGTTTGGTAAATTTTAAAAAGACCAAGGAGTCAAACCAGGCAATGCCTTTGCAAAGAATGGCTTAATGGTTATGGACAGATTTCACTTCTTGGGCATCTAATTCTTTGATATCTGAGCAGATAATACAGCTAGGAGATGGGAAGGAACAGTCAGGGCAGTTTTTAGGATGAGGAAGGGATAACAGAACTTTTTGAGATGGTTGAGATGGTGGAAGCGAAGAATTCTGTCGGAGAATTAATAAAAGGCTCAGTTTGATTCCACTGTTAGCTGTGTAAATTGGTGAACACCAATAAAAGCTGGCATGAATTTTTAGTCTTTCCTTCCTTCATGATCTGGTTCCCACTTGTGTTCTGAGCTCCGGGGGTTCTTTTTCTTTTCATGGGCTCCATATTCCACCAGCCTTCATGACTTTCTTTCCCTTGCATGTACCCAACTCCCTGCTTCTGTGCTCTTGCTCACGCTATTATAAGGCCGGTAAGCCTAGTAAGAGCTTGGTTAAGAGCTTGGTTGCTTTAGGTCAGACACTGCATGGCTGCTGTTAAATTGACTCCCCATCATTGACTGGACTTGATTAGAGACTTCAGGCTACCCTAAGTTGGCTTATAACCACTCAAAGGTCAAGAGGAGCCTGGAGCACTTCCATATTTTTGAGGCACCTGGTTTATTAAAAAGGAAGAGATGCTCAAGTGTTGGTGGAATTAAATGTGTATGTAAGTTCTCATTGGATGGCAATGGCTGTCTTGTGCTTCTGTGCATAAACTCAGTTGGAGGTAATATCAAAAGTGTAAACTTGAGGGCTTTTTGATAGTGACATTTGGGCCAAAGGACCTTCTTGTTCTCCTACGAGAGGCTCTCCTTGCCTTGATAATGGCTTTATTCTGTGTGACTTGGATTCTGGGAATTGTTCCTTCTGAGTTATCTCATTCAGCATGGTACTTTTGGGAGCAGGTCAAAACTTCTGATTGTATACCTGTGACCCAGGCTTTCCTGAACTGTCAAGCGAGACTTTACATTTGTCAGCCATCTTTTACAGTCCTCATGATCACCATCTTTTGAAAAACTAATTATGGGGTAACATTTCTTGAACACTTTCTATGACAAGAGGTTTTCATTAATTACCTCAATTAGTTCTTTCATTTATCCCTAAGATAAATTTTATTATCTTAAAGATAAAATAAGCATTATTTTATTATTGGCCCCAATTCACAGATGAGAAAAGCTGAGGCTCAGAAACATAAGTAAGTTTGTTGATGGGGTGGTGGTGGAGACTGTGCTTGAACCCAGGCATCCTGGTTATGGCTCTCATAGTTTTCACCACCTCACCCTCCTCCCTCCTGTCTGAGAGAAACCCACTCTGAGGAGCCAATCCTTCCATCCCTAACTCAACTGCCATCTTCTCCACAGGGTCTTTTTGAGTTACCTCAGCTGGAAGCTTGTTCCCCTCTTAACTCATGGTCCTGAGCACTTTCTCTAAATCTGTCTTTTAACCCCTACCACATTTTTCCATTTCCTAGAGTTATTTGTGTATATTTCAAAAAATAGGTCCCTTGTCTAATAGAACTTCTTTTTCCAAAGCACAATGCCTTGCTTATAGAAAGGAGTCAGTGCCTTTCTGTTGAATGAAGGGAATTTGCTTGCTGGCCTCCAGGGCCAAACCTTCAGCTCCTCCGCCTGTGCCTTGCTCAGTATGGTGCAGAGAGAAAGCCATGCGGTCAACACACCCTGCTGACTGACCAACCAAAGCTGAGGTGCCTCCTGAGGATGGTTTTCCATCTTTCCTGTATAAAAGGCCCTGTTTTTATTGGTATTAAATTTCTAAATACAGAAGCTAAGAATTTTTCCTTTTGTAAAGTAGGAAATACCTGATGGAAGGAAAACTGAATCTTGCCAGACCTTAAGAAAGGTCTCAGCAAAGCTCCCAGGAGCCTGTTGAAGCCCGGAGACCTTGGGTTGAAACTCTAACTGTCCAAAGAGGTCCTTCTATGGGGTGTCAGAAGGTCACATTCCCCTGCTGTGTGTGTATGTATTTTTTCAATAAAGGAAGCTATTGTATCTCTGATGAAGAGACAGCAGGTGAATATCTTTTTAGCAGGCCACCCCAGTAGTGGTTATTTTCAACAGCAATGGGTTACATGGGGACAGGGCAGAGACATGCTGAGCAACTGAGAATCTGGAGCTGTGTCTCAATAAGATGGAGACATAAGCACCATCTGACTGTCTTATCTGGGCTTCTTTCAGATCTCTTGGCCAGTTTTGCCCCTTCCTCACCTAGCCTACTGTCAATTGTCACCTCATTGACCCCTGTTTTCAGAACACCACACTGAGGTACCAGACTCTTTCCTCCATCGGGCCTTTTATTTCTTCTTTTTTAAAAAATTTTAAAATATATTTTTAAATATTTATTTATTTTGAGAGAGAGACAGAGAGGAAGAGAGAGAGAGAGAATCCCAAGCAGTCAGTGCAGAGCCTAATGCAGAGCTTGAACCCATGAGCAGTGAGATCATGACCTGAGCTGAACCCAAGAGTCTGATGCTTAACTAACTGAGCCATCCAGGAGCCCTTGTCTGGCCTTTTCTGACCTTCTTCCCTCTCAGTAGAAATGTGCACAGCTTGTCCATGTTTCCTCGAGGCCTGCTCTTGGAGTCTAGCTGATCTGTTAATGTGGTAATGGGAATGCATGCCTTTCTTTCTACCCCAGATAACATGCTTGCATTTTATTTTTACTCAGACACAGACAAGCAGGGCGGTTGTGGAGCAGGGCCAATGCTATCAGATAGCATCAAAGTTACTGCAGTACAGCCTTCTTGTTATTGTTTTTGTTTGAAAAAGTGAAGAACAAGCCAACCAACAAACAAAACAGAAGCTGTTTTGCACATTCAGGTTCAGGTCATGGTTCACCATGGCTTTGGAAAAAAAATTTTCTTTTGGTTGGACTTTTCTATAATAAGGCCTTCCCCAGCTTGTAGATTGGACACCGGATCGGTAGTGGGGGTTGAGGGGGGAGAGTAGGAAGGAAACACGGCAATGCCAGTTACCTCTCCCCAGAGTCTGAGCCCTTGTTCTTCCCTGGCTTCTTTCTCACCAGGCAGCTGGGATGTGAGTCTGGAGAATTCCCTTTGCTCATTTTCCCAGAGCCACCCATGTCTTGTCTTTGTCCTCAGAGATGCAGGATGCCCCCGACTAAGGGGCTTATCTCATTTCCTCAGTGTTGAAGGAAAGAGAGGAAGAGCCCATCCCATGGAAGAGAACCAGCTCTGCTTTAACCTCCCACCCGAGCTACACTACCTACCACAGCAGTGCCAGTGTCACCATTGTGTGGGAATTCTGTCTCTATTAATGGGGAGCCTGAATCTTCTCCTGGAGGTTGATAAAAACAAGGTGAACACTCTACAATCTCTTTTCCCGGCACATGGCAGACATCACTAATCAACTGTAATTTTCAGGCACAGTGCAGACATCACTAATCAATTGTAATGTTCCACTGAGTCTCAGGGAGTGCTGCTTCCCAGCAGGCACTACCAATCTATTGGGTTTGCATCGTAGAGCAAACACATTTGCCTTTCTTTGCAGAGTGATGCTTCTGTGGTTCATGCAGGAGGGTTGGAGTAGGTGCAGTTCTTCAGCTGACTGTAGCTGACAAGATGTGGAAACTGGGGAGCGAGAAAGAAGCTGTTTTCTTAGATTTCATGTGGATTTTGTTTTAAGTCCAAAAACTTTACCTGGCTTACTTGTTCTGGGCCTAAATGTGGCATCTCCACTCATTTTCTCTGCCGAATAGGAAGCAAAAGTGCAAGAAACCAGCTATCCTTAGGCTGGCAGCAGACTTACTCCTTGTGGGGAGAAATGCAATATATCATAGTGACTCAGGCAGCCAGAGGGTCCTTGGAAGGGGGAGGGATGTCAGAGGCTGGGGACAGAGGGCCAAGCTGGAGGGATCGAGTTCCCTGGCAGCCCAGGAGATCCTATAGAACAGCTCACATTCTCCTCGTCCACCACTGGTGTTTAGACGCCGCTGGAATGTCCTGGCAGGACTGTCTGTCCAAATCCATTCAAAATTGATTTTTGTGTCTTCGATGGGGAATTTTGGCCGGGATCCTTGTTGCCCCCCCATTCAGTTAGACATTCTTTTTTCCCTTTAGCTTATTAACTGCCTCTCTGTGGGAGTCTGGGCCTTCACATTCCCTCCTGAGCCGCTTCAAATGATCTGAAGCTGTAGCAAGGATCGAGGTGGGTCTGCACTGCAAATCTGAAATGCCCAGATGCATTTATTTAAAGCATCAGGCTCTCAGCAGGGTTGACACAGCCCAATGCTGAGAAATTGGGTTCAGGGCCAGCATCTCCCCGCTTTGCCAGAGAGCCAGGAAATGGGTAGGAATGTCCAGTGCCAAGGAAAAGGAAGAGCCAGAGAAGAAAAGCCAAGGATGTGTAGGAAAATCCTTGTAGGAATTTCTGTGAGGCAAGCCCCTCCACTCAAAGTGCCTGCCTGCCTTCAGGCCTGATGCTTGCTCGCACAGTCAGCAGCTGGTGGAGCGTCAGTACATGCCAGGCGCTCTCAGGTGCTCAGGGGGTGGAGGAAGAAGAATCCTATCCTCTGGGAATTTACAATCAGAAGAGATGACAAGCACAAACCTAATGAAAATTAAAATGTGAGGAAGAAGGTGGGCAATTAAGGTATGTTAAGAGTTCAGATGAAGTGAAACTACATGCCTCTATGGGCTTTAAGAGCTAGATTTTGAGGTGTGTGTGTGTGTGTGTGTGTGTGTGTGTGTGTGTGTGTAAATCAAGAGTTCTCCATCCTCCAGACAAGTGGCTGTCATTCTCAATCACAGCTTCTTGGCTGTGCATTGGAATCAACCGATGAGCTCTAAGAAATACGGATGTCAGGCTCTACCTGAGGTTCTGATGCAATTGAGCCTGAGTCCACTGCAGAGATATTCCCATGGGGATGGGCAATGTCAAGCTGTACAGTGATTGACCAGACTCTGGTGCTCATCTGCGTTGATTGACAAGCTGGAAAATGGTGATGGTGATAGGGTAGAGGGTGGCTTCTGTGGGTCACATGGAGATACTGTCCTTTTCTCTGGAGGTAGGTTAGGAAAGAGATAGTCTCTTTTGTTTGAAAAGTGGAACATAAACCCACAAGAGGCAGAGCTCACAGTCAAAAGAAACACATCCTCCTATGTTTTTAAATACCAATATACATTCCTGGGAGGGAGGACTTTCCTCATTCCCTCTCTCCCTCTCCCTTCTAGTTACTCTCCCCTTCTTCCATCTCTCCCTTCCCTTCTTCTATCCATAAATATTTATTGAGCTTATGCCACAACCTGGTCACAGCTCTGGGGGTCCAGCATTGACCAGTACAGATTAGTTTTTGATTTCAAGGAGTGGACACTTTACGTGTTATCATAAAGCAGAGACACAGGTGGTGATGGAAATGTGTATGTGTTCTGTACAACAGGACTTTTCCCGAAGAGTCAGCAGTTGGTGACTTGGAACTGTGTTTTGTGGCTGTCCCAGCATCTTTGGTAAGCCCAGCATCCCATTATCCCTGTGCAGGCACCAGATATGTGGGTGGGCCCTTTTGGATGGGCTAGTCCAGTAGAGGTCCCAGAAGACTGGAGCCTGACCTGATACCGTGAGTGGAAGACCCTCCCAGTTTGCTGTGTAACTTTCATATTCAACAAGGACAGCCCCTCCTCCTCCCACTGGAAAATGTGGTGAGGTGACTATGATGAGATGGGGAGAGAATTATTTAAGGCATGGAAGAGGTGGGTTCAAATCTTGACTCCCTCACTTACTAGATAGAATACTTTGGGCAAATTACTTATTAGCCAGCCTCTTTCAGGTTCAATTTTCACCAACTGTCTTAACAAAATACTTTCTGAGAGCTTGCTACTTATTATGTTGAGAACTTTCTACATATTCTTTTGTTTTAATCCTCGCTTTATTCCCACAAGATAGATGCTGTTATTACAGAACTCAGAGAGGTTAAAAAGGACATCCAAGGCCACATGGCTGGTAAATAACAAGCCAGGAGTGAAAACCCAGGCTGTGTGACTTCATGGCCAGAGCTCTTGCCATGCGTTGGAATAATAATATTTCCTCACTAACTTGTTGGGAAGACTACCTTCTTTATCACGTGAAAGCAGAAAGCAGCTAGAGTGGTGCCTGACACACAGGACTTTTTCAATCATTAACTGATGATTTTTCAACTCAGGTGATTTATGACTCCAGATCAACCCTTTCCTAGATCCTGACATGCTGACAAGAAACAAAATATCTAATAGTGTTCTGCAATGTTCCCAGTTATACTTGGCAGTGATCATAATAAACAGATATGTATACAGTCCCATAATAAGATGTGCATCCTACGACCTGAGCTTGTTTCTAGAATCACCACGAAGTTGGGCATTCTACAGCTGTCTATAGAAAGATGCAAAAAGTTACATCAGATAACACTACTCTTCACCGCTATTACTATCAGATTGCTCAGATCTCACTGGAGAAATTAGTAATAGCGTGGTTAATAGTCACGACAACCAAAATGGTGCTTAGTATTTCTGCAGCATGTTTTCATGGGGAAATCTTCAAGCCAGATCCTTGTATTCATCCTTGTATTCAACTCACTTTTATCTTGCTCTGCTTCTTAGTGGCATTTGACACTGCTGGGTCCTCCTCCCGCCCACCTGCCTTTTGGGATATCAGCTCTCCTTGTTTGCTCATCCCGGAAACTCGTCTTCTCAATTTGACTGGTTCTTTAATCTCTGCCCCATCCTTAAAAGTGGAAGCTGCTGGGGCGCCTGGGTGGCTTAGTCGGTTAAGCATCCGACTTTTGCTTAGGTCATGATCTCGTGGTTTGTGGGTTCGAGCACCGCGTCGGGCTCTTTGCTGACTGCCAGCTCAGAGCCAGGAGCCTGTTTCAGCGTCTGTGACTCCCTCTCTCTCTGACCCTCCCCTGCTCACGCTGTCTCTCTCTCTCTCTCTCCTAGAAATAAATAAAACATTAAAAAAATTTTTTTAAAAAAGTGGAAGCTGCTGCTTCTGAGGTAAAGCACCACTCATTCATTCATTCATTCATTCACCCATTCAATGAAGATATCTCAAATGCCAGCTAGGTGCTATGGATACAGCTGTGAACAGATCAGACCTTAGGGAACGTCCCTACTTTTTAAAGGGGGAGATAGATAATGAAACAAATCTGAAAATTATAGTGTGATAGATGATGGTAAGTAGTAGGAAGAAAAATAAAGTGGGAGAGGAGGAGGGGGCACTAGAATTTGATTCTAAATAGGTGGTCAGAACAGTTCTCACTAAGAAGATAGTTGCCCAAGGACTTGAAATCAGCGAGGGGGTGTGCCCTGTGGCATCTTGGGGACAAACGTTAAAAGCAGAGGAAACAGCAAGTGTGAAGCCTCCAAGGAGGAACCTGCCTGGGGAGTTTGAGGACTCTCAGAGAGGCACATGTGAGGGCGCCTGCGTGGCTCAGAGAGTTAAGCATCTGACTTCGGCTCAGGTCATGATCTCCCCGTCCTGGGGTCAAGTCCCAGAGTCTGGAGCCTGCTTCGGATTCTGTGTCTCTCTTTTTCTCTCTCCCCCTCTTCCGCTGAGACTCTGTCTCTCTCTCAAAAATAAATGAACATTAACAAAATTTATAAAGAAGAGAGACACGTGTGGAGTGAGTGAGTGAGTGAGTGAGTGAATGAGCAGGAGTGTGTGTGGAAAAGGAGGTCAGATGGGCACCTCCTCACACTGTTGTGAGGACACTTGCTTTTAACCATTTCAGGGCTTTGAGCAGAGGGATCATATCTGACTTATGTTTTAAAAGGATCACTTTAGGTGATCACCTTTTAAAAAAATATTTATTATTTTTTTCAACAAGGTAACTTTCTTTTTGTTTTTGTGTTTTTTTATGTACTTATTTTATTTTACTTATTTTTAATTATAGTTTACTGTCAAGTTGGTTTCCATAGAACACCCAGTGCTCAACCCAACGAGTGCCCTCCTCCATGCCCATCACCCATTTCCCCCCTCCCCCTCCCCCCATCAACCCTCAGTTTGTTCTCAGTATTTAAGAGAGTACTTATGGTTTGCCTATTTATTTATTTTTGAGAGAGCACAAACAAGGGAGGGGCAGAGAGAGAGAGAGAGAGAGACAGAGATGGAGACAGAGATTCCAAAGCAGGTTCCACATTGCCAGTTCAGAGCCCGATGTGGGGCTTGAACTCGAGAACTGTGAGATCATGACCTGAGCTGAAGTCGGAGGCTTAACTGACTGAGCCACCCAGGTGCCCCTCAGTGATCACCTTTTTAGGTCAAGGTGACCATAGTCACCTTTTTAGGTGACTGTGGCAGGGGTAGGGGGGCAGGAGGGGGAAGTAGAAAGACCACTTTGGAGGTTATTCTAGCATTGAGGTGTGAACAGAGCATGGTGACTTCATTTAGGGAGGTGGCTTGCGAATGGGGTTCATATCCCAAATTGTCATCCCAGCTCAGCTACTAACTTGTGCAGTGGACCGGTCTGCCCTAATGTTTTCAGGAACAGGGGCAAAAATAAAATGAAGGTCCTCAAATATTTAAAAGGTGTAATCAAGCTAACGGACTTTTAAATGAAATTACTTTATTCCTCCTGACATGGCAATACACCTTCATAACGACAAAATAAAAAATGATGGTTAACGTGCAATCATGTTTCCCTACAGCCACTGAGGTGCTTGCACGGCCCACAGAGAGAGCTTGCTGCCTTCACCCTGGCTGTGAGGCGCCCGGGAGCAGGTGCAGTGACCCCAGGTGAGCCGACCCCGCACAATGCATTCTCCTCTCTCACCTTCCATCAGGATGTCTACCCCTTTCTTTTTTGCAAACGTGGGTTGGGTCCTCGACATGGTTGCTGCCTTGGGTCCAAATCAGAGGTGGTTAAGGTTACTTTCCCAACATTTCAGGAATGTCAATGTTTCTCTAGACAGTGGGTCTGTTCTCCCAGCAGGGGAGGTCCCATTGGGTGAGTCTTATTTTTTATTTTATTTTTATTTTTTTTTTGTTTTGAATACTTAATTATTTATGGTCAGCAAATTTCACCAAATTTCACCAAATATAAATGTACAACTTGACAAATTGACAATTATATATACTAGTGTCACCACGACAAAATCATGATATAGAGTACTTCATCAGTTAAAATAGTTTATTGGTAGCCATTTGTCACACATAAAACCTGGATTCATCCAGTTTGACTTAAAACTGTAATATTCTTCATATGTATGTAATCTTTAAATTTATGAGATTTGTTAATAATTTAAAACAAATAACAGATAACAAGAGATTAGACAGGAAACCAGACAATGCTGAAATGGAGATGAATGAGCAGTACTGGACTTAACATAGCAAGAAAACAAGTTTTGGGGAATTGGGGCAAAAGTGGGAAATGTAACCTAACTTCCATTTCATAAACATTTAAGAATTGAAGGCCTCGAATATCTTTGACTGCAAATGTGTGAGCTAAGGAATAGTAAGATACACAGATCCCGTTCCTGTGCTGGAGCCCGGTGACTCCAGAAAAAGACTGGAAATTAATCAGACTTGCTGCTGTTGTGGGTATAGGCAGAAGCTACTCTAGTAAATACTGGCAGATAGATAAATTATTGCACCTCTTTTGAAAGCAATCTCATGATATATACTAAAATATAAAACATATCTATTGAAATGTCTATTAACTTTTATTTTTTTTAATGTTTATTTATTTTTGAGAGAGAGATCAGGACAGGCAGAGAGAGAGAGAGAGAGACAGAGAATCCCAAGCAGGCTCTGCACAATCAGCACAGAGCCCGACACGGAACTCAAACTCAGGAACGGTGAGATGATGACCTGAGCCAAAATCAAGAGCTGAATGCTTAACTGACAGAGCCACCCAGTGCCCCAGAATATTTATTAAATTTTAAAAACTGACTTCTAGTCCTTAAAAGTAAGAACCAGTTTATAACAATTCTTAGTTTTAGCAGTTATATAGTGGCTGAAACTGGAAAGGGTTTGAATGTTTATCTATAAATGATTAGGTAAATAAATGATGAAATTTATTCTGGAATATTATGCAGCCAGTATAAGTAATGAATTCTAGCCATAAATGTTGACTTAGCAGGGTTTTCCAAAGCATTTTTATGTCTATCGGTAAAAATATGACTATAGACAAAAATATAATTTATTTTATAAAGTAATGATTTTTAAAACCTATATTTCTATATGCATATGTATTTGCATTTAATCTTAACATTTGGATATAATCATAAAATGTTTGAAACTGAACTTAGGGAACTAAAGGGACAAAGTGATTTGCAGAGAAGTGACTGGGAGTTGGTGGAAACAGCTTTGCAGATGTGAATAGAGATTGTGTGTCACATGCAGGGCTAGGAGTGTCTTTCCAAATATTCTGTCAAGATAGAATACTGAGGAAAGAAAAAACAAGACTTCATGTGCAGGAAATGAAGCCAGATACCTAGACACCGAGGAAGCTCCTACAGTCTGGGGAGAGATGGCAAATGAGACATTGTAGGGACCCAGGCAAAAGAAGCCAGCGAGATAGCCCAGCTGTCCTGAAGGAGTTTGGATGGGAAACTGCCTTGATTAAGTTGTTTAAGCTTTAGACTGTAGATCAGAAAGAGTGATGGCAATTTCCAATCTCTGCTGGTTTGGGGGGCGGCATTATTAGGCTGAGCAGCTGCTTTGTCACTGGCCACAGAATTATCTCAGATGGGGGTCCAAAAGAAAATTCGGTGTTTGTTCTTGCCTCTGCTTTCTGTAGATTTCAAATAGAAACACTGACACCCTTTTATCTTCTGAGATCAGGTGGGTATATCTCCTCAGACTGGGGTACATAGATCCGCACTATGTACAGATTCTTTCAAGAAGTGAAGGATTGCAGAAACTGGCCTGAATGAGCCAGACAGAAGGCACTTTCTTCTTATGTTCCTGCAGTTTGGATCAGGACAGGGAGCAAGATGACTTGCCGCCAGAACTACCCATTCTTTTGTGAGCATACGTGGAACGACTTCAGTTTGCCAGCTGGTCTTGGCAGTGGAGGCTCAGATTACATTCATGACAGAGCTTGAAACTTTGAGCAGTCAACAGGTGAGAGTCAAGTTCTATTTTTTATTTATT
>NW_024081062.1:1639864-1651819 GCF_003009895.1 Hyaena hyaena | reverse complement strand
ACAGGAACGTGGGTGAGCCCAAGGATGCCAGAATTTCTGGGGTCACCCCCAACTTTTTTTTTTAAAGTTTATTTATTTTGAGAGAGAGAGCAGGGGAGGGGCAGAGAAAGAGGATTCCAAGCAGGCTCTGTGCTGACAGCAGAGAGCCTGACCTGGGGCTCAAACTCATGAACCATGAGATCATGACCTGAGCCGAAGTCAGATGCTTAACTGATGGAGCCACCCAGGTACCCGAAAATCAAGATTTTTAAGCAAAAATTCAAAATTTCAAACTTCATTTTTTCCACAATGTGGTGTGGGTCAAACGAAGCACACAGGTGGACTGCTAGCTTGTGGCCTCATTGCACCTAAAGCCACTTCAGAATGCCTGGACTAGTTTCTGGATAATGAAGTATTATCATCCCCCATTTGATATAAATACCAAAGCGTGTTTGACAATATTGTAAGCCACAGGGCAGAGCTCTGTGTGTAGTCAGGTTGGTAGGTCCTTTTAACCTACAGTGTGGTGTATTTCCTCAGGTTTAAATTGTAGTCATGGGGCACCTGGGTGGCTCAGTCATTGAGGCATCCAACTTCAGCTCAGGTCATGATCTCATGGTTCGTGAGTTAGAACCCTTAACTGGGCTCTGTGCTGACAGCCTGGAGCCTGCTTCAGATTCTGTATCCCCGCTTGCACTCTCTCTCTCTCCCATTGCCCCTCTCTCTCGTTCTCTCAAAAATAAATAAATGTTTTTTAAAAAAGCAGTTTAAAAAAACTAAATAAATAAAAAATAAATTGTAGTCATAGTAGATGGTAAGATGTTCGCTCCTGTCACCATTAAGTGACGTGTGCTCACCAGGTGTCTCTGGGAGGAGAGCTTGCAGAGTTTCAGGCTGTCAAATCATCATCCTTCACTTCCAACTTGAACATCACCTTTTCATAGCATTTCTCTCTTCACTAAACTTTTCTTCCAGAATTCGTTGTCATCCATAATGGGATCATCACAAATTACAAAGACCTGAGGAAATTTCTGGTAAGCTACTTCTGTGGTAACATGTAAGTCAAGTGGTGTCGGTTCTTCCCCAGAAACTTTCCAACCAGCTCATTTCCCTCCGGAAGCAAAGGCAGGAGCTGAGTGAGACCCACATCACTGCATCGGGCATAAACCTCATCCTGTCTCCGCCGCCTCCCCAGATCTTGCAGGAGAAGATAGCAGGGCATTTGCATGTCCCTTAGGGACCACCGCGGGTTCACATAATCAAAAGAACATGAACTTCCTTTTATTAATGCATCTGTACTACCTAACATAACGACTCATACACCACATGGAATGTGGGGTGGGAAAGCAGACAGTGTGTATCTACCTTATGAAAAGGTTGTGGTGTTGGTTGGGACGTGGGTGGATTTGACTCAACATATTTGATCATTTTGACTGCTGTTATTTTGCAATGGCCAGATTAATGGCGAGGACAGGCTTCTGAGGCAGGGTGATCTCAGGGAATACTAGAATGACTCAGCTGGCTGTGTGATTCTGGAAGACATTTCTTATCCCCCTCGTTTTCCTTGTTCTTATCTGAAGTTACTATGAGGATGGATCATGAGGGAGAAGAGGGAGCTGGCCGGGTGACATTATGCAATGACCATTATCTAACACTCTGTCCAACGAAATATTCCAGGAAAGCAAAGGCTATGAGTTTGAGTCAGAAACTGACACTGAGACCATCGCCAAGCTGATTAAATATGTGTTTGACAACAGAGAGACTGAGGACATTACGTTTTCAACATTGGTCGAAAGAGTCATTCAGCAGCTGGTGAGTTACCAGACCCGCCTGTATAAATAAATCACCCCTTCATTCCTTCACTTTCCAATAGTGTTTATGAGGCAAATTTGTGCGAAGAACCTGAGGATTGAGGATGGCTTGAGTACAGGAGCGCCTGGGTGGCTTAGTCGGCTAAGTGTCCAACTCTTGATTTTAGCTTAGGTCTTAATCTCAGAGTCTTGAGTTCAAACCTTGTGTTAAGCTCTGCACTGGGTGTGAAGCTTAAGAAAAAGAAAAAAGTCTACAACGTTTGGCCTTAAGATGTCACATCATGGAGAATTGAGAGAAATCCTGAGGTTTTGGTAGCCAACATCAAGTTTTAACCCTTCTGAATCTGTGATCGGAACTTCCCATCTGTGGTTCCTCACGGTGTGCTGCACTGGGGACCTTAGTTGTGGCAGGTCCTCTGTCATCGTGTCAGCTCTGTGTGCGTTAGTTATATACCCAGGGTGCATCGAACTGATGTTGGAGACTCAGAATTGTAGTTTTTCTGCCTGTTTCGGTGAGGTGGTTGTTCATCACGGGGAGGAAATGCCCACACATCCTTGCTGAGCAGAGCTAGAAGGAAGAGGAAATAAAAACAGCAGGTGTGGACTTTTGAGAAGTTTGATTCTAGAAAAAGAGTGTCAGGAAATGGCCCAGTGGCGGTGGGAGAGGCTTGCAGTTCTGAGGGAAGACTGCTTTGTGATAGGAGATATCCTATCAGGTCCATGTGCTGATCCAGGAGGAGAGAGATTGGTGATGTCCCAGAGGGCTGGACCCACAAAACTCAGCCCCGAGAAGGGGTGCATACTGGAGGGATTGTCCACAAAGAGGAGGCAGAACAGACTCAGGTGGTGTATGAGATCGCAAGGGGAGTGCGCTCCAGGTTTCCTAGAGTCCATCCTCCTGGGCATCCGTGCCACCCAGGAGCTCCTCCGAGACAGGGCCAGCCTGGAGACAGTGTTTGGGGCCGAGAGTCTGGAATATTCAGTGTCAGAGGGCACAACACTGTAGTTTAAAATATATCACCCTCTGGCATTTTCAGAGCCTTTTTCAGAAATAAGTCTACTGTCAAACACTTTGCCCTGTGACTCCCATTTTTGGGAGTTGTAATTTAGAAGACATTTATAATAAGAGCCTGTCCCATATGTAGTACATAGTATAATATACTGTGTAATTTACAGTAAACCAGTTGGCTTTGCGGTGCGGTATCTCCTCATTGCTGTTTGTGATTTTAAATTTTGGAAATGCCTCCCCAGTGACGACCGGTATAAATTTCAGTGATTTCTCTTAGCTGAAGCAGCAAGGGGCTCTTTGGGGCAGACAATGGGAAGTGTTTTTCTGTTCAGTACGATGTTCTTGTTGATAGAACTTGGCAGGGTAAACGTCAGGCCCCTGGGGTCTGCCTGAAGCCTCTTCATTTGGGGCTATTTGAAAGGCCCTTATAGGTCCTGGGACACTGACTCTGGGTCCCTCTGGCTGTGTGACTGAGTTGGCAAACTGGCCAAGGCACACTGGCTGCACGTGCCTTGGGTCTGCCCAGGATTCCAGAACGTGGGGTATTTCATATGGAGATCCAGACTTCTAGCTGGTCATACATAACCTGAGTCTACTAGGGTCATGGTAAATGTTAGTACAGGGTGGTCAGGACGTAGGAGAGAATTTTGCACCTAGGATTTAAATTGAGCACTTGGAGTCTGGAGTTAGGAGAACTAGGTTTGTTCTGGTTTGCACAATGCAACAAGCTGAAGCACAGAGGGCAAGTGACAGTCATTGCTAAAGCAATAATAACAACACTAATAACAACCCGTGCCGCTATTGGGTTTTCAATATGGCAGCCACTGTTCAGAGCACTTAAAGTGCATAAGCTCACATGGGGTGCCTGGGTGGCTCAGTCGGTTGAGTGTCTGACTTCGGCTCAGGTCATGATCTCACTTTGGTGAGTTCGAGCTCTGCTGTCAGCACAAAGCCACTTCAGATCCTCTGTCCCCTTCTTTTTCTGCCCTTCCCCCATTTGCACTCTCTCTCAAAAATAACAACAACAACAAAAGTGCATGAGCTCACAGAAGTCATACAAGGTAGGACTATTCTCATTTCCATATGCCATGAGGCGTAATCTAGGCAATTGCTCAATTAAGGGGTAGAGACAGGGTTTGAACCCAGGCTTTACTGTATATCATGGATTAGTCCCTTTCATTCTTACAGTCCCAGGGCAGGACCTCTGGCCACAGTCCTCATTTCTTGAGGCTCTAACTGTACCCCTCCACCCAGATCATCACAGAGCTGAGAATCACTCCTTGTGGGCCTGAGCAGGGGTGGGTTCTGCTGAGCACCATGAAATCCGCAAGTCCTGGTCTTTGGTTCTTCAGCATGGTACCAACCGTGCTGCATTCGGCACCCTGAGGAAGGAACCGCAGAACCACCCACCGTGAAGAGTGACGCCCTCTGTGGGGCGGTGGGCCAGGTGGCAGCAGCCCTGGGGGCTCTGGCAGGGCCTGAGCACATTGTCACTCACTCTTGTTTGCTCTATTCACAGGAAGGTGCATTTGCATTGGTTTTCAAGAGCATCCACTACCCTGGAGAAGCTGTTGCCACCAGGTGAGGCAAAACATGTTGACATTTCAAGAACAAATAAATAAAATAAGATCACTTAGCTTGAGGCATAGGGGAGAAGTGAGACCGTGGCCTATGCACCCCATCATCACTGTGGCCAGGGCCTCTGATTTTTAAAAGGAAAAGCAGAAAGTTGTTTTTTTACTTTGAAATCTCCAGATTTTCAGAAGTTGACAACAAATTCAAAGTAAAAACAAAACTATACAGCGAGGGGCAGATCCAGGTTGCAGGTCAGTTTTGAAGATGCCTTCTAGAAAAACATGCAAAATTATGAATGTGAGACTAGGAACAAGTGAACATTAATTTGAATGCAGTAAAGAAGAGGCCTTGAAGGCCCAAGCGCAAGCTTCATCACCTGCACACCAGGGTGTTCTAGGAATCAGCCCAGAGGGCCTGGGTCAGCCCGCATGTCCCTCTCTTAGATAGAGCCCCACAGTCCCCAGTGATGTGTGGATTCACACAATTGGGGTTGTGAGTGCCATCCTGTTATTTTATATTCAAATGAGCTGATTATCCATCTGTTCATCCATCCACCATCAGTCTGACCATCCATTCACGCATCTACCTGTCCATCTGTCCTTCCCTCCCCCCCATCCATCCAACTGATATCTGTTGAACACTTGGTCTGTACTGAGTCCTAGGGATCGAGTAACACCTGACCTGGTCCTGCCTTTAAGGACAGACCGCACATTTGTGCAGGAGGACAGAGCGGGGCAGAGGGTGTTGATACTCCATGTTGGGGGCTGGGAGGCAATGTGCTGGGGGGTAGGAGGGAGCACAGGTGTCTGCCTAGGAGAGGTAGGCAGAAGGACCAGTGTGAGCAAAAGGAAGGGGCCTGGAGTGAGCTCAGCACTTTGGGGATCTGACCCAGAGCAGGCTGAGTCCCCTTCAGAAAAAACACAGAAAACACCCTGGTTGAGGGCACAGATGGGGTCAGCAAGGACACACCACTCCTCGCTCTTCAAAGGAGCCCATGGAATGTGGCCCAGATTCTGTAATGAAAGCAGCGGCCGTTTCCCAGACACTTTGTAAGCTCATTCCCCGTGGTAGCGGTCATGGGCAGACTTTCTGCTCATCCAGAAAGACAGACTGACACCTGCTGTGTACCAGGCATGGGAGACAGCAGTGAGCAAGGTCATGTACACTCTGCCCCTCGAACTTCAAGGGCTGGTGGAGAGTGAGGATGAGGGCAGAGGCCCTGCTCTGCAGGGTCTCAGGTGCACTATGGGCTGAAGGTTTCGTTTTGAAACCTCTGAGGAGCCACAGAGAATGCACCTGTGGCCTGGGAGACACAGACAGAATGAGGCTGTCCCTCATGGACAGTCATATTCTCTAGGCAGGAAATGATGGGAATGTATCATGATTTAATTTTTTTCCAGGATAGGAAGGAATTTACCACTTGGCATTTAATTCCTTCAATCATAAAATTATAAAAGACCACTTGGTCCCTTTTAAATTTAGAAACCCCAGGGTAGCTGGGTGTCTCAGTCAGTTAAGTGTCCAACTTTGGCTCAGGTCATGATCTCACAGTCTGTGAGTTCGATCCCCACGGCAGGCTCTGTGCTGACAGCTCAGAGTCTGGAGCCTCTCTCTCTCTCTCAAAAATAAATAAACATTAAAAAAATTAGAAACCCCTTTTAAAACTCGATATTATCCTGGTATTACTATTTTAAATGAATGCAGAAGAAGGCAATGTGAAGAAGCAATAAAGCTTTATATTTCTAAATTGTCTGTAACTGCTGGCTCTGTAACATGGGCAACCTTTGGGATGCTTTGGGAACATTATTTGAGGCAAAGTTTAGAGAAATCATAGAGCTCAATCTATAACAAGAGAATCTGGGGGAGACTTTTGCCAAGAAAATTAGATAACCACAGTATTTTCTCATTACCAATGTTATAAAGAAAGGCTAGTTGAGCTGGCTCTCCATTGTACACACAGCCATGTCTCCTCTTTGCTTCAGATGTGATAAAAGATGGTCCAAAATATTCAAGGTGCTCACAGCACCTTCTTCAAAGCCACAGACTCTGTCTCCCAACTTGGGGAGCTCAGATGTGGGGCTGGGAGAAGAAATACAAGTTCGAGGCTGCAGGAATTCCCGCAGGGGAGCAGTCACTGTCCCCTCTGTGATAGAGTCCAGCTCGTGCAGGTTGAGAGTTTGAAACTTTGCCCATGACACTCAGGCAGAGGCAAAACCACCCTTGAAAGCGTGTTATGTGGCCCACAAAGTTGAGCAGATCCAAATCCAGTCATCGGAATGCTCCCCAGAGCTGGAGAGTAGCTGCACTAGGCAAAGGGGTGGGACAGGGGGAGGGAAGAGAATCTTTGGGCAGGTCCTGGGCGTCGAGGTCTCCCGCTTTAGAGATGGCAGTAAATGGAAGCCTGCTGGAGACACGGAGTGTTCCTGCATGCTGACAGGGCCTCCTAATGCCTCTGCCTCAGTGATCTAACCGTGTGGGGATTCACTGAGCAGGGAGGTGGCATCAGGAAAGGGAGCCGGAATTCTCCTTCCGGTCAGTTAGTTGGTCCCTGCTGTAAGCCCTGGGAGCATCTTCCTGTGCCTCAGGAATCTGTCCTGTGGGATCTCAACAGGATGCTTTCCCCTGGCAGAAGGGCTAGACGCGGGCCCCCCTCCTCAGTGCTCAGAGGCCATCCAGCCCTGCCCGGGGTGTTGAGATGATGAGTAACTGGACTCCCTCTTGTTTCTACAGGAGAGGCAGCCCCCTGCTCATTGGAGTGCGGAGCAAATACAAGCTCTCCACAGAACAGATCCCCATCCTGTACAGGACACGTAAGTTTTTCGAGAAGGACTTGAACAGGGCAGGGGGCTCTCGGGCTCTGGTCCAGGCTCCAGGTCAGTTCGTGCAACTGACACTTGGGTCCGTCTTTGCCAAAGCGTTTTATTATGGATATTTTCAAACGCATACACAAGTCCAGGGGACGGCATGCAGCTCCATTACATAAAGGCATCCGCACTCTGAGATGAGCGTTGCTTTGCTTTGTTTTGTTTGCAGCCATTCAGAAAGCTCTTGCTGCGGCCCCGCGCTATTTGGGGATCATTTGCACGATTTGGCTGACTCAGCCAAAGCTAAAAATTGCAGATTTCTCCCACACATATTCACAGGGGAAGCTGGCGCCTTGCTTCATGTTATTCAAACAAAAGAGTTTAATGTCACTCGCAATCCTTCCCTTCCTTCGCCAGGCAATTTCGAGAATGTGAAGAATATCTGCAAAACAAGAATGAAGAGGCTGGACAGCTCGACCTGCCTTCATGCTGTGGGCGATAAAGCAGTGGAATTCTTCTTTGCTTCCGATGCAAGGTAGCTAAACCTTGTTTCCTTTCTTTGCTGGGATTATGTAATCAAAAATGACTGGCCAAACACCACCATTTTCCACTCATCCTTGCTTTTCAGCTGTGCTCTGACAGCAAAGGCAGATTTCAGTTCTCTGTGACCCTTCTCCGAGAACCTTGGAGAACCACTGAGAGCACCCCGTGACCACTGACCTCCACAGCGTTTTGGAACCTGCACAGAATAATTGAATTATTTGCCAACAGTTTAAAAGGGGGAGATTTCACATAAAAGTCTGGATTTCTAGCTTCTCTGGAAAATCAGCAGATGTGAGCACACTGGGCTGTGGTCCTTCTGGCCAGGCTGTGCTCCTTTTAGCTAGCCGGGTCAGGTGCCTTCAGGCCTTCAGTCCTTCTCTCATGCCACCCGCCTCTGCCTGAGTCTGAACACTCGTTCAGGCCAAGACTTAGGAGGGCGGTCCAGTTCATTTCAAAGTCCATGTTCTCATTAACAGACAAAACAATACTTGTGAAATTTGAGGAAGTCCACTTCATATACATTTTGGTACAAAAAATTTACACACATACACATACACATACTCAGAAAAGACCAAAACACTTTCCTAGTAGTTGAAATAGAGAAAACTACCATAGGGGCACCTGGGTGGCTCAGTCAGGTAAGCGTCCAACTCTTGATTTCAGCTCAGGTCACGGTCTCATGGTTTGTGAGTTTGAGCCCTGCGTCGGATTGTGTACTGGTTGCTCAGAGCCTGCTTGGGATTTTCTCTCCCTCTCTCTCTGCTGTTCCCCCACTTGCTCTTGATCTCTCTAGAAAATAAATAAACATTGAAAAAAAAGAAAATTACCATAAACACCACCACCACCTCCTCCATCCATACCCTTTTTATCCCTCCTTCCCACCAGCCTCTGGTGGGATCTTGCCATACCAGGGAGGAAGTGTGGAGGACACCAGATGAGATCTCCCGGAACACATGGAGTGGTAGGAACTTAGAGCCCTGGCTGCAATGTCTGGTTCAGCCCACAGCCAGCAACGTCCCTGATGCTGATGGGAAAGGACAGCGTTCCCCAAACTGTATTCCTTAGGGTACCATTTCAATGACAAGCTGATACGATTTCGGGGATTCTAAGGCACATTGATTTATAGACTTCAGTATCTGTCAGTGGCATCTGCAGTTATAATTTGCTACAGTTTATTTCTTAGAAGTGCATAAAATAATTGTGATGCTTCAAGATCAGCATTACCTTACTTTCAATGAAATCTGCTAAATGTTTCTTTAAAAAAAGGAAAAAAATGCTTGAATGCCTGCCAGGAGATGAAATAACTACATGTAGGCAATAGGACCATATGCTTTATTATTTTTTAATGTCTGTTTATTTTTGAGACAGTGAGAGACAGAGCATGAACAGGGGAGGGGCAGAGAGAGAGAGGGAGACACAGAATCCGAAATAGGCTCTAAGCTGTCGGCACAGAGCCCGATATGGGGCTCGAACCCACAAACTGTGAGATCATGACCTGAGCTGAAGTCGGATGCACAACCGACTGAGCCACCCAGGCGCCCCGGATCATATGTTTTAAAATCCAGTTGAGGGGGTACTTGGGTGGCTCAGTCAGTTAGGTGTCCAGCTTCGGCTCAGGTCATGATCTCCTGGTTTGTAATTTCAAGCCCCACATTGGGCTCTGTGCTGACAGCTCGGAGCCTGGAGCCTGCTTCAGATTCTGTGTCTCCCTTTTCTCTCTGCCCCTTCCCACTTAGGCTCTCTCTCTTTCTCTTCCTCTCAAAAGTAAGTAAACATTTAAAAAAGTCCCACTGAAAACCTGTTAGAACTAATCCTAAGGCTGGTCGGAGAATGAAATGTGGAAATCAGACATCCCAGCAGTGAGCTCTCCCCTGAACAAGGCTGCAGGACCATATCCACCCCGTTTCCTCTTGGGCCTCCTCATGTGACTGGCACAGTAAACCGTCAGAAGCCTTTCTTGAACAGAAACCAAAAAAAAAGTAATCTATTTACCCAAGCTAGAAAAACTATTTTAATCCCTTAAAATAAATCTTAATAAAAATAGTCCAGAATCTCTTTAGAAAAGACTACAAAAGTCCTCCAGGAGAAACAGGACCAGATTTGAATAAATGTCCACATTCCTTGGTAAAAAGGCTTAATATTATTTTTAAAAACTAATGAATGGTTTAAAGTTATTTTGATAATTAACAATTTTTTTCTAAGATAACTGACTCTCCTTAAATCAGTCTGCAAATTTGATGCTATAATTAAAAATCCTTGTGATTCCTTTGCTTGTTAGGCTTTGGGACTTGGAAAGGTGATTCTGCAGTACATGGTGTGTAGACGAGTGTAAGGTGATTCTACAGTGTATGGGTCACCAGATATGGGTGACCGGTCCAAGTATGGAGACACACTGTAGAGCCTTCAGGGCAACAGTAGCCATGCTGAGGGGCTTCACCAGGACGATCTCGCTAGCCACACCTGGGTGGCTCAGTTGGTTAAGCATCTGAGTCTTGATGTTGGCTCAGATCATGATCTGATGGCTCATGGGTTTGAGCCCTATGTCAGGCTCTGTGCGGCTTCGAATTTGTGTCTCCCTCTCCCTCTCTACCCCTCCCCCACTCATTCTCTGTCTCTCTCTCTCTCTCTCTCTCTCAAAAATAAATAAAACATTAAAAAATTAAAAAAAACCTAGAGACGTATGCATACACGTAAATGCAAACATACGTGTATTTAGCACTGCCTGGAGGGCAATACAGTATAAGCAATGTTTCTCTCTTGGAGAGATTTCATCTCTCTTCCTCTTATTATTCTTTGTTTTCTGCCATTTAAACGTGCCTGTATATCGTTCAAGGTATTTTTTTCCAATGCAGTGGCTTCCCATCCGTCTTTTTTTAGATTAATTTTTTAAATATTTTTTATTTATTTCTGAGAGAGAGGGAGACAGCATGAGTAGGAGAGGGTCAGAGAGAGAAAGAGACACAGAATCTAAAGCAGGCTCCAGGCTCTGAGCTGTCAGCACAGAGCCTGACACGGGGCTCGAACCAAGGAACCGCGAGATCATGACCTGAGCCGAAGTCGGACGCTTAACTGACTGAGCCACCCAGGCGCCCCAACTTCCCATCCTTCTTTGTGTGTCTTCCCAAGCATCTGTCTGGAGACACCTCTCTTAGGGCTATGGAATGTGACCACTTCTTTCTTTAATTTTGCATCAGGAATTATAAACGTTACGTTTTTGGCACAGGGCAGGTATGGGTGTGGCACTTGGTGGAATGAGGGGTTTTTTCTCCTATGGTCTTTTAAGTGCTACTTTCATGGGTTTTTTTGTTTTTTGATTTTTGTTTTTTGTTTTTTTTACCATATCTATGTACCACTTGTGCTGTTGATTAGTTTCCTTTTTCACTTACCAACTTTTCTAACTCCATTTATGTTTAAAAGAAACTTTGTATTGCCATTTTGGAAGACAAAAATCATCATTACTTTCCATGCAGAGAAAGTTAAGCACGATGGGGCACCTGGGTGGCTCAGTCGGTTAAGCATCCAACTCTTTATTTCAGCTCAGGTCATGATCTCACCTGAGTGAGTTCCAGCCCTGCCTTGGGCTCTACGTTGATAGCACAGAGCCCACTTGGGATTCTCTCTCACTCCCTCTCTCTTTGCTCCTGCCCTGCTCCTGCACTCGCTCATTCTCTCTCAAAAATAACTAAATAAATAAATAAGTATAATAACCCCCATATTTCATTGGTGGACATATTTTGTACTTTGCTTTGAAACCATCATTTTTTCCTTGCAAGGTGCGTGCGTGCGTGCGTGTGTGTGTGTGTGTGTGTGTGTGTGATTTGTTCTGATGATTTTCCCACTGTATGGATTTTGCTGAGAGAATCCCCCATGGTGTCATTTCCCCTGCCCACTGTATTTCCTGTGCACTGGTATTCACAGGTATCTAGAAACTTGATCTCCTTCTGGTTTGATTTTTTGGAAGACAGTTTCATAGGTGGTGGTGTGTCCTTCTATCAGGAAGCATATATGTCTCGTTGTCTGTGTTTTTGTGCTGTTAAGATTAATCAGAGGGTTTGTGGGGCGCCTGGGTGGCTTAGTCGGTTAAGCGTCCGACTTTCGCTTAGGTCATGATCTCGCGGTTCGTGGGTTCGAGCCCCGCGTCGGGCTCTGTGCTGACTGCCAGCTCAGAGCCTGGAGCCTGTTTCAGTCTGTGACTCCCTCTCTCTCTGACCCTCCCCTGCTCACGCTGTCTCTC
>NW_024081062.1:1630724-1639357 GCF_003009895.1 Hyaena hyaena | reverse complement strand
ATGATCCTTCTGTTTCAGAGATAGAAGCTAAAATGTTTACAGATGAAATGATACATATGCTGTCTGGGACTGGCTTCAAAATAATTCTAGGGGGAGGGTGGGAAGTGTGAATTGATATGTATAATGTGATGTCCCTGACCCTCCTCAAATACCATCTGATGCTACTGATGTGGACCCACACTGGGGAGGGGGGCAGTGAGTGACTGCCCTGTAGCTGTCAAGCAAGTTCAGGCTCCTTCTGTGACACCCGTATTTCCCTTGCTCCAGCGCTATCATAGAACACACCAACCGGGTCATCTTCCTCGAGGATGACGACATTGCCGCAGTGGCTGATGGGAAACTCTCCATTCACCGGGTCAAGCGTTCAGCTAGTGATGACCCATCTCGAGCCATCCAGACCTTGCAGATGGAACTGCAGCAAATCATGAAAGGCAGGTGTCCTCAGAGGGTCCGTGTGCAGCAGCCTTGGGTGGGGGGCAGGTGCTAGATGGGGGAGCTCCTGAGACTCTCCGTTCCACCCTGAATAGATGCTGCAGCCCTCCCACCTGCATGGTCATTAGGGCAGGGGTGCAGATGGTCTGTGGCTTGCACAGCCCAGAGGAGGTGGGGAGCCTGGCCCCTCTCCCTGAGGGGGAGCTCCTGACTATATCCTGGCTACCAGTCTCCCTGCTTGATCAAACCAGTCCATCACGTGCCTCCCTTTACTGACTCTCTGGGACACATTCTCACACCCAGACATCATTTCTTCTCTGGGTCAGAGGCCTGCAGTAACAGGGGTCAGTGGGGCACTTCCTCCTTTCGAGGACAGCCTGTCTCCCAACACCCCCATCTGCACAGGGTAGCCTGGGTAAACATTTAGGAATGTGAATCAGACCCTCTTATCCTGCTGCTTAAAGCCCTCCAATGGCCTCCCGCCGTTCTTGGAATAAAATCCACACTTCCTGCCACAGCCCACAGTACCCCACGCCCAACCTGGCCCCACCTCACTCCACCCTTTTCCCACTATGCCCTGCCACCCTCCCCAGCCACCTCACTGCTACTTAAGCAGGTCAAGTGCTCGCTCACCTGGGGGCTGGGGCGGGGGGTGGGGCATTGCACTTGACCTTTTGACCATTCTTTTTTTTAAAAAAAAAATTTTTTTTAAAAATATTTTTATTTATTTCTAGGAGAGAGAGAGAGAGAGAGAGAGAGAGAGAGACAGCATGAGCAGGGGAGGGTCAGAGAGAGAGGGAGACACAGACTCTGAAATAGGCTCCAGGCTCCGAGCTGGCTGTCAGCACAGAGCCCGACGCGGGGCTCGAACCCACGAACCGCGAGATCATGACCTAAGCGAAAGTCGGACGCTTAACCGACTAAGCCACCCAGGCGCCCCTACCTTTTGACCATTCTACCCTGACCATCACCCCCTCAGAGAGCTCTTCCCTGACCCTCCTCACTTGTTTGCCTTATGGCACCATCTGTGCAAGCCCCCGGCTGAAGGTGGCAGACAGGAAACACTGCCGTGTTTGTAACATTCCTACCCTGTCTGTGGATACTCCAAAGCTTCAGGCACACCACCTGTCAGGGGCCTCAGCCTGCTGCGGCCAGATCATCCTTTGACGTCCTCAGATCAGAGTTGCATTCAGATCAGAGCCCTGGAAATGCATGTGTGGCTGAAAAGGCTTTTCTTTAATACAGAAGCTCGGAGGGTATTGAAAAGAAATTCAGTTGGAATTTGTTGAAAGGAAATTCCAGTTCCGTTCAAATCAGAGCCCTGGATTCAAATCAAATCGAAAACCTGAAAAGGTTTTTCTTTAATACAGAAGCTCAGAGGGTATTTGTTGAAAAGAAAATTGCCAGGACACCTGGGTGGCTCAGTCGGCTAAGCATCTGACTTCAGCTCAGGTCATGATCTCATGGTTCGTGGGGTCGAGCCCCGCGTTGGGCTCTGTGCTGACAGCTCGGAGCCTGGAACCTGCTTTGGATTCTGTATCTCCCTCTCTTTCTGCCCCTCCCCTGCTCATACTCTGTCTCTCAAAAACAAAATTCAAAAATATGAAAAAGAAAAAAAAAGAAAATTGCCTAGTTCTCTGGGCTTACTTCATTTGTACTTCCCTAAGTAGGTTGGTTTCTGGAAGTAAATAAAGCATTTTCCTTTCCTCTGGCCCTGCTCAGGGGAGTACTACCCCAGAAAGACCAGTCATGTAGTTGTTACTTATGTCTCTCGCTCCTTCAAGCTGCAGGGGCCCATACGTACACTGGGGATAGTAATCTTAACCCGACATGTTTCCCTCTCACTTATCACCATGAGCGTCAGGTGGGATGGACCCTGGGACACCCTTGGTAACGTGCAGTGTGCCTTCCCCTTTGTCACTGTCACTAAACTGCATGTTGACTTTGCATCTTGATTGGAAGTTGAGCAGTGCTAAAACAACCTAATTAAAGCTGACTTGCTTTGTTGATGTTTGTTGGACCAGGCAACTTCAGTGCGTTTATGCAGAAGGAGATCTTTGAACAGCCCGAATCAGTTTTCAATACCATGAGAGGTCGGGTGAATTTTGAGACCAACACAGGTAATCCCCCATCCATGCCGGGCCAATGTGCATCCCCGTGTGGGGTCAGTACTAAGGCCCCATGTGTGCCTCGCAGTGCTCCTGGGCGGCTTGAAGGACCACTTGAAGGAGATTCGACGGTGCCGACGGCTCATCGTGATTGGTTGCGGAACCAGCTACCACGCGGCTGTGGCCGTAAGTGCAACGCGCTGGGCCCTCGATAGTGCGAGGGAGGTAGCGGTGGCCTAGGACGAGGTGTGTCTTAAATGCCATCATGTGTTTGACCTCCCAAATTTGGTGCCCGTGAGCCAGCGCGAGAGCCTTTCTCTGCAGTGTGGCCTGCGCACGTCCTCATTCCCTTCACCACCAGGATCTGGAGGTGCCACTTCATAAAGCTGTCCCCAGAAGCCCAGCTGCCTATGCCTCTCTAGTGTCTGTGACTGACTCTGGTCCCCATTCCTGTTGGCTTCAGACACGACAAGTTTTGGAGGAACTGACTGAACTCCCTGTGATGGTTGAACTCGCCAGCGATTTTCTGGACAGGAACACACCTGTATTCAGGGATGATGTCTGCTTTTTCATAAGCCAGTCAGGTAAGGACAGGTTTGCATGGGCTCATCTCCCTCCCTCCTTCATCCGGTAAAGTTCTCTGAACACTGAGCATGTGCCAGACTGTCTTTTCAGTCAACCGTCAGAGCCATCAGCTACTGTCCCATTTTAGGAGAGGGCCGTGCGGCCAGGGCTGCTCCCTCCTCCTGCCATTCCAAATCCAGGACGTAAGGGACCACTCACCAAAGTGCTTATCCATGGTGCTGGGTTTATTTCAAGAAGAGAAAGTTTTTCAAAATTCTTCTGGTTGAGAGTCACTTCAAGAACTATGTGGATGCTTTGCAGTGCCCATGCTGCCCAGCAGAGGGATGCACTGAGAGACAGTGCTCAGGTGTAGGGCCCAGAGCAGCCTCAGTAAACCTTGCCTGGGTGCCATCCTATCTAAACCTGGGCATTTGCTCCAGTCGGGCTGGGCAGAGAGTCAGGGAGAGGTGATTCATGGCCACATGCTTGGACTCTCTATGACCTCCTGAAGGATTTTTAAAACACTTTAATTATGGAAAATTCCAAATCTCTGTAAAAGTAGAGAGATTCGCGTAAGGAACCGCCTATTCTCAGCAACGATCAGCTGAGCAGAGTTTGTGTCATCCAGATGCACATTAACCTGTCCCCTCACTGGGTTATTTTGAAGTCAACCCCAGACCTCATGTTGCTCCATCAATACCTCAGAATGGATCTTTACATGGTAAAAGAAAAAAAAAAAAGTAACCATGATGCCGTTATCACAATTAAAACGTTAACCTCAATGCTCTAATATCCACTGGGACTGCGAATACTGCTTCCAGTTTGAATCTTGAAGACCATTCCCATTTCAATGACAAACGAAGAATAACAAATACAGACACACCCACCCTCCGGCTGACTACCTGTAGCCACATGCTGCTATGTGACTTCATTTTTTTTAAGTTTATTTATTTATTTTGAGAGAGAGAGAGAGCACATGCATGCACAAGTGAGGGAGGGGCAGAGAGACAGGAAGAGAGAGAGAATCCCAGCAGGTGCAGAGCCTAGCATGGGGCTCGAGCCCAGGAACCAATGAGATCATGGCCTGAGCTGAAATGAAGAGTCAGATGCTTAACCAACTGAGCCACCCAGGAGCCCCTATATGGGTTTAATTTTAGGATCAGATTGTATTTAATTTACTTTGAGGTTTCAAGATTTACAAATACAGGGTGCTTGTGCTGGCTTATTCCTGAACCTATTTAAGTGCTTAATTATAAAAGTAATTTTGAGTTCACACTGGCAGGCTGCAAGAAGTGTTTTGCTTAAAAACAATGTTAGATCCATTGGAAAAATGCCATTTAGTGGCATTCTTTTTTATTTTTATTTTTTAAGTTTATCTATTTATTTACTTAAGCAATCTCTACACCCAGGGTGGGGCTGGAACTCATGACCCTTAGACCAAGAGCCACGGGCTCTTCTGACTGAGCCAGCCAGGTGCCTTGTGTTCTTGCTTTTTATTTGTATTTATTTATATATTTTAAATGCTTATTCACTTTTGAGAGAGAGAGCACGAGCATGAGCGGGGGAGGAGCAGAGAGAGAGAGAGGCAGAGAGTCTAAAATGGGCTCTGTGCTGACAGCAGCAAGCCTGATGCAGGGTTCGAACTCACAAACCGTGAGATCTTGAGCCACAAGATCATGACCTGAGCCGAAGTTGGATGCTCAACCGCTCAATGGACTCAGCCAGCCACGCGCCTCACATACTTTTTAAATGTTAAATGTCAGCACATTCTGAAGAAGGCAGCTTGAAGGCAGCTTGAAAGGACACTGGGCGCCTGGCTTACCTGGCTTGGCACCTGTCTGTTGCCCACAGCTGCATGGCCCTGAGGGAACGAGGCATTGGTCTCCTCCATCTCGGGGGGGTCTCATACTCAAGGGGAAGATGGGGATAATGGCCCCTGTGGGGTTGTCAGGAGAGTTCCATGAAACAGCAGATGGGAAAGTGCTTCCCACATAAATAGTAGCCAAATCTTTAATCCAAAAATGCACCGGAAACATTGTTGAGTGTGCATTTTCCTTTCTGATTCTGAGCACAGGCCAGCTGCCTGTGGGTCCTGATTTCTGCATAAGAGTGAGAGTAAATGGGGGTGCTGGGGTGGCTCAGTCAGTTGAGCATCCGACTTTGGCTCAGGTCATGGTCTCATGGTTCGTGAGTTTGAGCCCCGTGTCGGGCTCTGTGCTGACAGCTCAGAGCCTGGAGCCTGCTTTGGATTCTGTGTCTCCCTCTCTCTCTGCCCCTGCCCCACTCGTGCTCTGTCTTTTTTCTCTGCCTCTCAAAAATAAGTAAACGTTAAATAAATAAATAAAAGAATGAGAGTAAATGAGTTGGGGGGCTGGTGGTTCGAGCTGGCAAAGCCACGCTCCTGAGAACACGTGGCTGAAGGGAGGACCTGTGTGTCAGGTGAGACTGCAGACACCCTCCTGGCATTGCGCTACTGTAAGGACCGCGGGGCCCTGACCGTGGGCGTCACCAACACCGTGGGCAGCTCCATCTCCCGAGAGACCGACTGCGGTGTGCACATCAATGCGGGGCCGGAGATTGGCGTGGCCAGCACCAAGGTAGTCGCTTCCTGCATGTGTCCTCAGCCGGATGGGCAGACAAGAGGCCATGGGTTGGGGATGGGGGGTGCCCAACGATCTGTCTCCTCCTGCGTGGTCCACATGCGCACATTTGCCACTGCTCTGCCAGAGTCACCGTTTTCTCCACAGGCTTATACCAGTCAGTTCATCTCCCTGGTGATGTTTGGTTTGATGATGTCTGAAGACCGAATTTCACTGCAAAACAGAAGGCGAGAGATCATCCATGGTTTACGGTCTTTACCTGGTATGTTTCAGAATGAAACTCCTCATTTTGAAATCCTGTAGACTCCTTAGCTGCTCTCTCTTTTGATTCTCTCCCATAAACAATGCTGTTAATCACTTCCTTCTCTTCAAACCTTCCTAGTCACCACGCCTCCAGAAACTCCCACTGAGCCAAGATTAAAGTCCTCACTCCTCACTAAGTCCTGGAACCCTGCACACTGGACCCCTGCCACCTCTGACCTCATCCCACTCCCTCCCTCCCCTCTCTGGGCTCCTTCGCTGACCTTCTGATACTCAACAATGCCAAGCTCTCTACCACAGGACGTTTGCACTGGCCCTTTCCTCAACAGAAGCCCTCTTCCTCCAGCTCTCCATACAACTGATGGCTTCTCATCATTCGAGTCTCAGTTCAGATGTCACCACCTGGAACCTTTCCTTGCTATCCTAACTAACCCCCTGCCCCAGCTACGAAATGTTAGCCCATTCCTTTTCTTTATAGCACGTGCCATGATCTGAAATTGCCTGTCCTCCAGTGTGCTGGTTTGTCTCCCAACAAATGTGTCGGCCCAGTGAGCATACCACCTATCTGTCAGAATCACTGCTGGGTGCCTGGTGTCCAGCAAGGGCAGGCATAGAGTAGGTGCTCGGGAAATATCTGGGAAGGAGTAGATGGGACTATTCCTTTAGTCTCACTGAACTTCCCTCTTTGGCTGAGTGCCATCTGTTGTAGTTGGTGTGATGTAACCTATCACACTGAATTCCAAGATTTTTGGGGGGCGACCATGGTTTCCAACATTCGCCCAGTGGGTGTGCCCTACCCCGTATGGTATCCTGGGAGGGCCAAGATATGCCACAGTCCCTTTCCTTCAGACACTTGCTCTCCAGGGAAGGAGAGAGACTTCTTGGGTTTTCTGTGTGCAGCCCTGCGAGTGTGAAATGAAACAGACCTCACCCGTTGGCTGACATGAAATGTCAGGGGCAGGATGGTCACAGAGCTGTGGGGCAGCCCCTTCTGGAGACGGGTCAGGCATGGGGTCCTCCCTGGGAGCCAGAGGCAAACCCCAGAGAAGACAGTGAGGGAATGACACCTCTAATCCTATGAAGCCTAGGGATCTTAGTCTGGCCCACACAACATGCTGAAAAATTATTGACTTAAGTCAGGTACTAACTGTGTGAAAACAGGACTCTATCCTGATGTCTAAGTCAGCCGTTCTCAAGATGTGGTGTGCAGGTCCCATTACTGTTTTCACGGTAAACACACTATTTATAAGAAATAAGATGTGTTTGCCTTTTTTGCCTGTGGACATTCGCAAAGGCAGCGATGGCCACCGCTGGTACCTTAGCCTAACACACTGCCACGCCCCCTGCTTCACTCAAAGACATCCTTCATGATGCAGTAAAATGCATTAATCTTAGTAAATTGCAACATTCTTTAATATTCTGTTTCCAAGTAAAGCATCCTGGGATTGTTTGAGTCACAAGCTGACTAGAATACTTGGCAGATGTTTTCCCAGAAGTAAACAAAGTCACCCCGACACTAAAGAAGAAAAACTGACAGTATTTTTTACCAGTGATAAACTTCAAGCTCTCCAACGAATTGTGGGTTTTGGGAAAACTTGTAGCTGCCAGCATGAGCTTGACCACTTCCCACCACTTAAACACAACTCTGATGAAGCCATGGTGACTTTAACATGTGACTTCTAAGAAATATTTTATGATGAAGTGTGTCCATTTTGAGAAGATTTGCATAATTCAGTCAACCTATATTTTCCAAATGGTCAATGCATCCTGTGACAAAATTATACATATGTAAAACAACCATTTAAATAAGATGCAAGATTGGGGCCCCTGGGTGGCTCAGTCAGTTAAACGTCAGACTTCGGCTCAAGTCATGATCTAGCGGTCTCTGAGTTCAAACCCTGCACCGGGCTCTCTGCTGATGGCTCAGAGCCTGGAGCTTGCTTTGGAGTCTGTGTCTTCCTCTCTGTCTGCCCCACCCCTGGCTCTCTCTGTCTCTCTCTCAAAAATGAAGATTAAAATTTTTTATTTTTTTTAAATTTTTTTAAAATGTTTTTATTTATTTCTAGGAGAGAGAGAGAGACAGTGTGAGCAGGGGAGGGTCAGAGAAGAGAGGGAGTCACAGACTGAAACAGGCTCCAGGCTCTGAGCTGGCAGTCAGCACAGAGCCCAACGCGGGGCTCGAACCCACGAACCGCGAGATCATGACCTAAGCGAAAGTCGGGCGCTTAACCGACTAAGCCACCCAGGCGCCCCAAGATTAAAATTTTTTAAATAGATGCATGATAGGGGCGCCTGGGTGGCTCAGCCAGTTAAGCATCAGACTCTTGATTTTGGCTCAGGTCAGGATCTCATAGTTTGTGAGTTAGAGCCCCATTTCAGGCTAACTGTGCTAACTGTGTGGAGACTGCTTATGATTCTGTCTCTCCATCTGAGCTTTCTACCCCTCCCCACTCTCTCTCTCTCAAAATAAATAAATAAACTTAAAAATATAAACAGATGCAAGATAGACCAATGAAGTTTTAATGTAACAAGATAGGAAAAGCTTATTGATATGATTTCAGATTCTAGTTTTGCAACTACTCTTTTTTTTTTTTTACAAATAGTTTATTGTCAAATTAGTTTCCACATAACACCCAGTGCTCATCCCCACGAGTGCCGTCCTCCATGC
>NW_024081062.1:1570443-1627943 GCF_003009895.1 Hyaena hyaena | reverse complement strand
CTGTATAACTCACAAACCCTCTCTGTGTTCACCACTTAGGGCTGATCAAGGAAGTGCTGTTGCTGGACGAAAAGATTCATGACCTGGCCCTGGAGCTCTACACCCAGAGATCGCTCCTGGTCATGGGACGCGGCTATAACTATGCCACATGCCTGGAAGGAGCCCTGGTGAGCCTCCTTTGCCCAACCCCCACCTCCACCAGCCTGTACATGAGGGCCGGTATGGGGGACACCCGAGATTTCAGCGGGAAAGTGGGAAGGGCGCTGGGCTTGGGGGGTTGTTGGGGACTTGCTGCTGCTTGTGTGAAGCTTCCTCAAGCATCAGCTCATGACCTGTTTGAGCCCTGAGGACACTGAGGTGGAGGCTCCTGGTCTCCTGAAGAGAAAGGGACAGGGCACCCTGGGGTGAGCCTCTGAGGGGCCGACCTGCACCGAGCTCCATCTGGGGTAGTCCATTCATTCCTCATGAGTGTCTTCTGAGAGCTTGGCAGTTATTGTTCACACTTCACCTAGGAGAGAACTAGACCCCCAAAGGTGCGTCTTGCTCAGGAGGGAGTGACTAGTCTGAGATTCGTACTCAGTTCCGTGTGGCCTTGGGTTATTTCCATGACCACAAGCTGCCTGTGCAGGAAGATCTGGGCTGGTAAACATTGTGGGGTGGGCTCTGTGGATCATCCCGTTACCCCTCAGACTTGCAAGGCGATATGGAGATCCCAAAGGAATGAGCTCCGAAGGCTTGCTTTTATCAAACTGCTAATTGGTTCTTTTGTCCCCCTGGGGCAATAAAAGAGCCAAAGCTGAGTAGGAAAGCTGAGTAAGGGACAGGTGCCAGGACCACGGAGCCATGGAGAGGGTGGGACGGTGCTGTCCAGGAATCTGAGCCTAGTGCTAGTCCTCTACTCACCGCCTGCTTGCTGCTTATGGTTGGGAATGCCCAACCAAAGAAAACAGGAGACAGGGTCACAGGTGAGGCAGCCCTTGGGGATCCTTCCTGGCCCAGCTTGGCTCCCTCCTCTTAGTAGAGAGCAAGCCACTGCAGGGGGCTGGGTGGAGTACACTTTCAGCTCCCCCTATGCCTCTGCCACCTGGCGCAGGGGGCCGGGGGTTCAGCTGCAGTGTCCCGAGCGCGCTGCTGAAAGATGCGTATTCAGCTGCGGCTCCCAGTCAGTCATGGGGGGAAAGAAAGAAGCTTTGACGCTGCTGTTGGCACATGTCAATGGCCCCTCTGTGGTCTCCTGGGGGCCAGCACTCCAGCTGTCTGTGGCATCCAGGGCAGAGCCACCCACACTGCTGACGGTGTCCACCCCCCCAAATATATAGTTCTAGGGTTGCTGAGGTTTACTTGACACCAGCTCAGTGACGTAGGTTTAATGGGAACTGCATAGAAACAGATCTCCCTGAACATGGGGGAAATTCCAGTAACAGCCCGATGCATGTGATTTTGCCTCATAAGTAAGTTGGGGCAACCCTTTGGAAGTTATTAATGGTCTAGAATTGGAGGGATGATCAATCAGATCATTGAAGAAAGACATATCTGGATAGAATGCAGTGCCATCCTTACAAATTATAACTGTGGGTGGGGCGCCTGGGTGGCTTAGTCGGTTAAGCGTCCGACTTTCGCTTAGGTCATGATCTCACGGTTCGTGGGTTCGAGCCCCGCGTCGGGCTCTGTGCTGACTGCCAGCTCAGAGCCTGGAGCCTGTTTCAGTCTGTGACTCCCTCTCTCTCTGACCCTCCCCTGTTCACGCTGTCTCTCTCTCTCTCTCTCCTAGAAATAAATAAAACATTTTAAAAAAAACAAAAACAAATTATAACTGTGGGGAGGACACGGGGCCAGCCACACAGTGGAAGGGGAGCCAGATGGACATTGACTTGTCTGTGCAAGGTGGTGGCTGTGCTGGGGGCTGGTTTGGGGAACACAGGCTGCGTGCTGGGCCTTGTGCACGCTCCCAACAGCAGCAGCCTCTCCCTTGGTCCTGGCTTTGCCAGCCGCCCTCAGTGCTGCTGACCACCTCATGCATCCGGCTTGCGGCCCTCAGCTCCCCGCCTTCTGGGCTCATCCCTCTGCCAGCTCCCCTTCCTCCCTTCTCTGGCCCATCTGCCCTACCCCCATGTCTGTCCACTGTCACGCTGACCCTGCCTTGTGTTTCCCCAGAAAATTAAAGAGATAACCTATATGCACTCAGAAGGCATCCTGGCGGGGGAGCTGAAGCACGGACCCTTGGCACTGATCGACAAGCAGATGCCCGTCATCATGGTCATCATGAAGGACCCTTGCTTTGCCAAATGCCAGAATGCCCTGCAGCAGGTCACGGCCCGCCAGGTGAGGGCTCACAGCTGGGTCTGGGTCCCCCTCTCTCCTGTCCTCTCCCAAATAAGCCCACCTCAACCACCATTGGCCAGCACTGGTTATGAGCTGTCCTGCCACTGAGCAGGTGTGACCATGCGCTCTCTCCTAGGCCCCCTCATGAGGGGTACACACATTCAGAAATGACTGGTCAGCCTGTGGCCATGTGCATAATGGCTCTTTAGTGAGACCTTGTGACCCAGATTGCCCTGAGCTGCCCCAGATACCAGGCATGGAGCTGCCCTGACGTGGCAGCACGAGCCCCCACAGATCCATCCTGGGACGACTCACTAAGTTACGGGGGGGGTGAAGTCCAACAATGCCTTTGAGTCAGTGGCTGCCATGCCTAGCTCAGCACAGTGGCCAGAGAGAAGGTTTAAAACACAAATCACTTCACTGCCTTGCTCGAAACCTTTCTGTGGCTTCCCGTAACACCAGAGTGACCACAAGCCGGCATTATCTGGCTCCTTCTGTGCTGCAAGCTGAAGGAGCCATGCTGATTTCTGTCTCTGAGCCTCTGCTCTGGCTGTTCCCTCTGCCCTGAATGTACTTGCCACCACTTTTCAGAGAATTGACCTCTGGTTATTTAGGTCTCGTGCAAATGTCCCCTTTTTAGAAAGGGCTTCCCAGACCTCCCAGTCATATTATCATGTTTTATTGCCTTTCTGCCACTCCTCTGGAATTCATCGTTATTCATTGGTTGGCTTGTTTACATTTTTATTTTCTACCACTCAGTTATGAGTCCCCTCAGAGTGAGGAGTGGGTGTGCCCTGCCCTTGGCAAGGCACATGGAAGCCACTCAACAAATGGGTGCTGCATGAATGCCACAGGATGGTGATCATCCTACAGGGAAGGGAGAGGGGCTCCCCAAACAACATCAAACACCTTGCCCCTCACTCCAGTCGTGCATATCACCTCACCCATAATTCCACAAACGTGAAAGATTACTGTTCTCCCTGCAGTAAGATTGAACAGAAACTCGGCTGGTATGTGGGGGTTGCTACTTTCAGGACCATCTGCATGTTGGGATCCTGTTTCTCCGCTCCAGGGTCGCCCGATTATACTGTGCTCCCGGGATGACACCGAGAGTTCTAAGTTTGCATACAAGACTATCGAGCTGCCCCACACGGTGGACTGCCTCCAGGGCATCCTGAGCGTGATTCCGCTGCAGCTCCTGTCCTTCCACCTGGCTGTTCTCCGAGGATATGACGTATGTCTAAGATGACACCGAACACTCAAAGGGGAAGATTGTAACCCCAGAGTTTGACTTTGTTCTTTTTTAAATTTTATTTATTTTTAGAGACAGAGAGAGAGAGAGGGATGGAGAGAGAGAGAGAGAGAGAGAGAAAGAGAGAGGATCCCAAGCAGGCTCCCTACTGACAGTGCAAAGCCTGATATGGGGCTCGAACTCATGAACTGTGAGATTCTGACCTGAGCTGAAATCAAGAGTCAGAGCTTTCACCAACTGAGCCACCTGGGTGCCCCTGATTTTGTTCTTAAATGCTTATTTGTTGTAAATATTCATAGGGAAGGTAATTTCATTTAAAATAACTCTCTTTTTAAAGTAACTTCTACCCCTTGAAAACAATTTGGGACTGCAAGATTATGAAGAGCATATTATTAAATTCATATTATTAAACCCAGAGAGGCAATGTTAATTAGCGAATTTAATCATCTATGTCAGTCTTCTTGTGCGTGTGGATTTTTTAAAGATTTTTTGACAGTGTATCAAGGATGACATTTTACACCTTCCTTTTGAATATATTTACAAGTATTTTTTTACATCTTGAATTTCCTGTAAGCAACATTTAATCATTGCACAATATCCCAACACAGTCTTATAATATGGATTGTAACGATGACTTAGCCAGTCTTCTGTTCCTTAAACTGTTGCTGATTTGGGGGAATATCTATATAAATCACAACTGCAGTGAACATCTTTGCATGTACATCTTCCTCCCACATTTAAATTCATCCTCAGTCTAGCAAATGATTCAACATTTTGAGACTCCTTTTTTTTTTAAAAAAAGGTTTTTTAATGTTTATTTTTGAAAGAGAGAAAGAGAGATAGAGCTCAAGCCAGGGAGGGGGAGAGAGAGAGAGAGAGAGAGAGAGAGAGAGGAAGACACAGAATCTGAGGCAGGCTCCAGGCTTCAAGCTGTCAGCACAGAGCCTGACCTGGGGCTTGAACTCACAGGCCTTGAGATCATGACCTTGAGACAAAGTTGGATACTTAACCCACTGAGCCACCCAGGCACCCCATGAGACTTCTAACATATATCATCAGTTTATGTTCCAGAAAATAACCACAGGCAAGTGTGGAAGAATATGCAATTCACTGAGTAAAGAAATACAAGTTTCATTACAATTGTGTTTTAAGAAGCTTTTGAAGATACATAACCTTAAAGAAAACAATGTAACAAGTAACTAGTGTACAAATCCAGAACTTCCACTAACATTTTGTCATATTTGTTTCTCTTTTAAAAACATAAGCAAAAGAAAGGATGCCTGGGTGGCTCAGTCGATTGAGTGTCTGACTTCAGCTCAGGTCGTGATCTCACGGTTTGTGGGTTCGAGCTGCTGATAGCGCAGAGCCTGGAGCCTGCTTCTTATTCTATGTCTTCCTTTCTCTCTGCCCTTCCCTCACTTGTGTTCTGTCTCTGTTTGTCTCTCAAAACAAAATAGACCTTAAAAAAAAAGTAAAAATAAAAATAAAATTAAAATAACATAAGCAACATGAGACACTGCAGATAAAGTTGAAGCCTACCATATCGACCATCCCCATCACATCTTCCTCCCAACCCTCACCCTGAACTAACGAGCCTCGTGGATAGTACGTCTCCTTCCAAGAAATGTGAATCGGACAAGCTGGGTTTTAGTAGCACGCATCACATCCTCTTACTAGGGTTAACACAGCATGACGCCTGTCAGGTGCACAATAAATGTATATTGAATGAACTAAACATTCTATAGTTGAGTGAAGTTCCTGGAGCAAGGAACCACTTCCAAGATGTAGGTCTCCAGGGACTCATGGTCAAAGGCGACCGGGAACACTCCTCCTTTCGTCCCCAAGCACCCCGAGATAATCGGCTTGATGATACAGCAGGTTGCTGGCATCTGTGGAGTCCTGAGAAGCCCCTTTCTATCGTTGCAGGTCGACTTCCCCAGAAACCTGGCCAAGTCTGTAACGGTGGAATAGAGAACAAGAGCCCGAGGAGGCCTGTCCCACTGCCGCCAAGTGGGGAGAACAGCAGGCGTTCTGTGTGTTCCGAGTAGATCCCAGTAGAACTTGACAAGCTTTCACGTGCCTTGTACCCAAGTGCTTTGCTCACAGCAGATACTGTTTCTCTGTGTCCTGAAGTCGCCAGAGGAGAAGGGAATCATTGTTTACACATGGGGATCAGAGCGGACTTTTCCACTACTGTGCAATAGAGACACAGCTCTCTTCAGAGTAACTGTGAACCTTTTTTAACCAACACTAGTTAGTTTTGAGAGACAAAATATTTATAATGATGATTGTATAGCTTTTAAGTTATTTTTCTAGTATGTGGCTTTCTGTAGCCGACGTAATGCCCAGACCATGCACCCCAGCCTCCTGGCAGAGGGCAGTCATCTCAGATTTGAGCACAAGGCATTGCCCCCTCCCCCAAAATCTCAATGTCCTTCGACAGATTCTTCTCCTATAAATCCCTCTGACTCTCCAACTTCTGTTAAATCTGCTTATGGTTCTTTTTAAGCCCAGGCAGCATTTTTGGTCCCTGCTCCTACCTATAGTAAAACAGCTTGAGATATCCCGTGCAAGACACTAGTTTTCAAGTGGGCTTTCTTGCCCTCCGTTTAAAAGCGTGCACAATCAAAATACTATGCAATTTTAAGACAATAAAGACAGTACAATTCTTTTCTGGCTTGTGCATTTGGAGTTTTGTTACTCTCATTCTTTTCGTTTACTTGGATTGTGTGAGGGCTCCGGAAAATAGGAACTCAGCATTGTCTGGTGGGAGTGAGCCCCCTTCCTTCCTTCCCTCCTTCCTTCCTTCCTTCCTTCCTTTTCTTTTTCTTTCGAAGTTTATTTATTTTGAGAGAAAGAGAAGACATGAGTGGGGGAAGAGCAGAGAGAGAGAATCTCAAGCAGGCTCCACCCAATTGGGAACTAGAACCCACGAACCAGAGACCACAGCCTGAGCCGAAGTCAGATGCTTAAACGACTGAGACACTCAGGCGCCCCAAAGCCCCATTTCTCGGTAGCCAGTGCCATTATGCTTACACCTGGGACCTGCATGCTTCTAGCATGAAAATGAAGACTTTATCTTACACAATGGAAAAAAACGTGGGATATTTGGGACTCTTGGTTGAGTTGACTGAAGAGCTGTTGCAGGGGGCCGGGCCCCATGATGCTGTTTCAGATGGCTGCCCAGAGTCTGAAGGCAGCATGCAGGCATGGGCAACACTTTTTTATTTCCATGAGACTATCCTAGTCACCGATATTATTGATTTTATTGATCAGGCAGGAAGATGAGAAGCCAGAGATAGAGTTCCGAAGGCTTGTGGGGTCAGACTTCAGGCTCCCGATAAAAGTGGCTCTCCCGGGCAGCTTGAACCACGTCCTCATGACCACTAGTTGGTGTGAGTAACTCTAGTAAACCATCAGTCCTTTGTTCAGGATTATCTGTGGGTGACTTTGTAAGTTTTCCATCCTTTTCTATGCTGTCCCCTATAGCGCAGGGCGTGGCAACCTGGGAATTACATTTCCAGGTTAAATTCCACCAGCGAGAGGCATTGCAGAAGATTTGGAAGATAATTTAGAAGTCATATTGTTTTTTGAGCAATCACGTTGTTTATTTCTCCCCTGGCAGAAGCACACAGGAGGTCCCGCCATGGCCCTTAGCTCCAAAGCACTCGCCATGGCAGTGCTGCCTGAAACTCACCACCCCACAGTGCTCCAGGCACTGGGCCTCCAGCAGAGGCTTCCTGCAGCTCCGACAGAATCCTGCTTGAAAAAATTTTTTTCAATGTTTATTTATTTTTGAGAGCAGGGGAGGGGCAGAGAGAGAGGGAGAATCTGAAGAACAGAATCTGAAGCAGGATCCAGGCTCTGAGCTGTCGGCACGGAGACTGATGTGGGGCTTGGACCCGAGAATCATGAGATCATGAACTGATCTGAAGCTGGATGCTTAACTAACTGAGCCACCCAGGCGTCACTGGAATCCCACTTCTGAATCCTGCTTCTGGCAGGAGCCCAGGAGCCACAGCGGCTTTGTCCAACTGACATCCGCCAGCCCTTCCCACAGATTAACCAGGGCATAAATCCTGCTGGAAACACTGGTGTTAATTTCTGCCTTTTTACTCAGACTGTGGTCATTACAACTTCTGAGATTAGGAGACTTTACGAACCAGCCAGAACATTTTTATTTGGACAAGACCTAGAGAAACACTTCATTTTTACACCCAAGAGGCAATGACCATCCTGACTTCTGTGAGAATCGGTCTCTTGCTTTTCATTATCGTTCTACCTGTGTATCTCTCCCCAAGTCATATACGACCTAGTCTCAAAACTGGAGGGCAAGCACACACCAGCTGTGCAAGGAGGGGGCAGCACTGCCCCCGCTGGACATGGGCTCCAGGAGGGGGTGAGGAGAACAGCCTCCGGGGTTGTGGTCCGAGTTCCCCTTCGCTGGGAGCTGATGAGGCCCCTTCTGGGGAAGTGCTGAGCAAGGTCACACGTGAGTCTGGGGAAACACAGGGCTCTCCACAGTCGGGCGCCTGGCAAGGCTGAGGCGTGCACTGGGCACCGGACCATCAGAGGCATCCACTTCCGAGCCGCCATGGCCTGCCTCCGGCTGTTGGGGAAAAGCTGAGAACTTCCGGGGGTGATACTTGTGTCCTCAGCAGAGCATGAGGGGAGAGACCCTCAGCAGCACATGGTCAGGACCAGCCAAGTCCTGACAAGAATCTGGGCCAAGCTCTCCTGGGCATTCTGTCCTTGGGTTAAGAGGATGGCCTGATGGAGGCGGGGAGGGTCTTAGTGATGACTGTCTGTCTGTCTGTCTGTCTCAGGTCACACAGAGGCAGGACGGCTCAGCCCCTCCACATCCAGAGCAGAGCTGCTGTCCTGGGATCGCCCCAGCATCCTCCGAGGGATTCCCTAGTCCTCCTGCTTCCTGTATCTTATGTCTTCCTTCTTCTGAGTTTCCTCTTTTCATTTTAGTGGAGCACATACTTCTTGAATAAAGGAGGCTGGGAGGTAAACATTTGGGACCTTGAGAAATAAATGATGTTATTCCTCACACGTGACTGGGGGTTAGCTACATACAGAATTCTAGGTCACAGGAAAAAAAAACTTTTCCTCAGAATTGTAAACGTGATGTTCTGTTATCTTGTTCACAGTTTAAGAACTTCAAAGTCACTCTGATACAGATGACCTTTTCATTTCCTTCTTCGTCTCCCCTGTGATCTGAAATATCACAGCAAGGTGTCTTGGGGTGTCTTCTCACTTAGTGTTGGCTTCAGGCTGGTACCTCCTGCCTGCTGCCCCCCCTCTCACACACACACACTCGCATTCTGGAAAATTTTCTTGAATTACTTTTTGGTGGATTTCTTTCTGTTTGTCTGGCCTCTCTTATTTCAGAGGCTGGAGCTACTAGACTGACCTCTCCTTTCTTTTCTTTTTTATTGGGCATCTTATCTTTTTGCTCTTACTAAATAGGAGATTTAATTTATTCTCCCAACCTGTTTACTATTAAGAGTTTTCCTTTCTGCCAATACAATTTAATTTCCAAAAGCATTTTTTTTGCTCTGAACATATAAATATATTTTAATACATATTTTTAAAATTAACCACAGGGCATACTTTATTCATATTTCTTTTTTATCTAATATTCTTTTTTGGCTGCCCTTTTCCTAACACCACATGACACATCTCCTTAAGCTCCTCTTGGCTGTGACTTTTTCTCAGATTTTCCTTGTTTTGTATAATCTTGACATTTTTGAGGACCACTGCTGGGTATTTTCTAGAATGTTCCCCAATTGGGTTCGTCTGATGCTTTTTGCATGGTTAGACTAGGGTAATGTGTTTCGGGAAGGAAGCCCCCAGAAGTAAAGTGCCGTTCTCATTACTTCACGACAGAGGGGGCACTTGCTATCAACATGTCTTGTCACTGTTATGTCATCTTGGTCACTCACCTCAGGTAGTGCTTGTCAGGTACTCTAATTTTTCTCCCTTTCCATGCTGAGCTCTTTGGATGGAGGTCATTATTCCCACCCCACACTTAAGGATTCAGGAGATGGGGCACCCAGGTGGGTGGTACAGTCAGTTAAGCATCTGACTTGATTTCAGCTCGGGTCGTGATCTCACAGTCCATGAGTTTGCGCTGACAGTGCAGAGCCTGCTTGGGATTCTCTCTCTCCTTCTGCCCCTTCCTCACTCACGCTGTCTCGATAGATAGATAGATAGATAGATAGATAGATAGATAGATAGATAGATAGATAAAAGATAGTGGGGAGTTATGCTTCACTTCCTTGAGACAGGGTTATTTACATAAATTATTTGGGATTCAGTACAGATTTGTCTGTCTTCCCCCATTTATTCTTTCATTTATTAAATCATTTATTTCCATGAGTATAGGCTCATGGATATGTATTTTGTACTGAATTATAATCCAATACTGTTATTTCTTTTATTGCTCAGATTGTCCCAGCTGTGGCCATTGGGAGTTCTTTCATTTGGCTCTCGACATATCCCCTCCGTGTGTGTGTGTGTGTGTGTGTGTGTGTGTGTGTGTTTGTACTTTGTAAGTACTTCCCTACTTTCTGGTACCACAAGATGCTCCAGCCTCATCTTGTGCATCCCCTGCCCCAGCCAGAGAATCAGCTATTGCTGATTTAGGACCCTGATTTCTTCTGTTGGAGAATGGCATTATAAAACAGTCCCTGGGCTCTGGGTGTGCTTTGGCTGCTGGGGTGTCATTACTTCTAGGCCATCTTAGCTGAGAGAGCATGGACATATAGGTGTGCTAAATATGTTTTTGATGGTTTCAAGGATGCAATACTTTTTCATTCTCTCTGAAGTCAAGAATATATTATTCTTTTAGAATTTCCTTTTTCACATAGTCTCTGTTTCTTTCAAGATACTTTTGTTGTCTTCGTTGGTTTCTGTTTTGATTTTGCTACATGACCTCGGGCAGATTCAAGGTGGTGGGAAAGTTCTGAGCACATGGTGGGGCTTGTTGAAGCCGAGATTGACTGCTGGGTAATCTGGGGGTTTGTGGTGGTAGAGGGTGGGGGAGGTGCAGGGTCAGGCTTTCGTTTTAGGTTTTAGGGCTAGTCAGACATCTGAGAAGAGTTTTCCAGTCCCTCACTTGATGGCAAGTGTCCACTTGCTGGTGCTCTGAGAGATGACTGGAAAAGGGGGGTGGAGGTCTACTTAGCGTTCAGTTATGCAGCACCCATGCCCTCCTTCTACCCTCAGAGAAGAAGCCCCCTGGCTTCTGCCTTACCCAGCTGTTTCTGCCCTTTCTCCTGCCATTCTTCACAGGAGTCTGACTGCCCAGCCTAGGGGTGCAGGCCCTACCCGAGGAGCCCATCAGAGTCCTCCAGGGATTTTCAAACTTGATGTGACACAGAGGGCCTGCCCCTCCTTGGATGGTGGAAGAGTAGAAGCTGACATGGGGAGGAGGAAGCTGACCCAGAGGAGAATGGAACGTGATGAAGCGTTTGCCCATAGCTTCCAAGGCGCTGGCTGGGTTCCTAGGCTGTGGTCGCAGGGCCGGCTCCACCCATACTCTCCCAGGTGCGACAATGCAAGAACCTCCCAATAGTTGTCCCCATTGGGTTCAGTGTGGCCTGGCTTTCTCCAGCACACAACTGGAACAGTCTTGGCTTGCATCCCCTGGCACATTGGGTCCTGGTCAGGGTTGGGGAGGAGGTGGGGAGGGAATGGGGGAGTGGAGGGAGAGTAGGCAAGGTGTGGGGGGAGCAGAGGAGGCCAGCACGAGGACACTCACTGTCTCTGTGTGCACATTCTGTGCCCGAGCTTGGTACTTCTCTTCCTGAGACCCACAGTAGCCTCATCAGGCAGGGGTCACCACCCATGCCCACTCCTCATGGAACTGAGGCTCGAGGAAGCAACCTCCCACCCACAAGAGCACAACAAAGCAGAAACCCCAATGGGAACCCAGTCAAGGCAAAAGTGGATGATGATATTGGAGCCATGGAAACCTGTCAGCACTGTGACCCCTCGACCAGCCTCTAATGCCCCCTGGTACACCCAGGCCAGGGAGTGGAGCTTGAGCTCTTCTTCCTTCCCTCCTGTGCTCTCTTCTCCTTTGTGGGGGAGAGAAGTGGGCAATATCTGTCAGGTGGGTGCTATCTGTCAACTGTGCCATAAAGGAGCCAAGTGAAAGGCAGGGAATGGAGGGGCAGTGAGCGGTGAGGACTCAGGAAGAAGGAACAGCCAGTGGCCTTCATCTCAGAGGGCACATAGCCAGGGCTTCAAGGCTGAAGGTGACAGGAAAGGGGAAGGCAACAGAAAGCAGGTGGGATGCATGTTCAGTAAGTCCTTCTTCTCCGCAGGTGGGTGAGTAGGCCAAGGCTGGAGGTCCCCGCTCCAAAAATCAGGCCAGGAATCATGGCATCCTCCCTGACCCCTCCTCCTGCCTCACCCCTATATCCTACCTCTAAGAGGGGCAATCCTGCCTCCTTCTTTTAATGTTTATTTATTTTTGAGAGAGAGAGAGAGAGTAGAGGAGGGGCAGAAAGAGAGGGAAACACAGAATCCAAAGCAGACTCCAGGCTCTGAGCTGTCGGCACAAAGGCATACGTGGGGCTCAAAATCATCAACTGTGAGATCATGACCTGAGCCAAAGTCAACACTTAACCAACTGAGCCACTCAGGTGCCCCAGGACAATTCTGTCTCTTAAATGGACTTCTTTTTTTTACATCAAGTTTTTTAGTATAATTTACATTTAATTAATTTTTCATATATGAAAAGTCATCCTCTTTTAGGTGCCCCGTTCCAAAATTTGATAAACATATAATGATCTGGCTTAATGCCATAATTGAAGTATAGAGTATACCCATCATCCTAAAACATTCCCTCCTGGCCCCTGGTTGTCATCCCCCCACTTTCTCCACTTGCCTTTAGCAACCACTGATCTGATTTTGTTTTTTCCAGAATGTCCTGTAAACAGAATCATAGAGGATGTAGCCTTGTTTGGGTTCTTTCACTTAGCATGATTTTTTAAATGTTTATTTAGGTTTGAGAGAGAGCAAAAGCAGGGGAGGAACAGAGAAAGAGGGGCACAGAGTATCCAAAGCGGGCTCTGCGGTGACAGCAGAGAGCCTGACGCAGGGCTCGAACTGTGAGGTCATAACCTGAACGCAAGTTGGACACTTAAACTTACTGAGACACCCAAGTGCCGAGCATGATGTTTTTGTATTTATCCACGTTGTACATTTGTCAGGTCAGTCCTTTTTGGTGCCAGGTAATACCCCACTGTATGGATGTACCTCAGTTTATTTACCCATCCGCTGGATTACATATGGACATGGGCTGTTTGTAGCTTTTGACAGTTTTGAATAAAGCTGCTATAAACATTTATCTACAGCTCTTTGTGTGGACATGTCTTTATTTTTCTCAGTTTCATATCCAGGAGTAGGGTTACTGGGTGATAGGACAGGTGTATATTTAATGTTACCAGAAATTGCCAAACTGTCTTCCACAGCACACATGCCATTTTGCTTTCTCACAAGCAGTTCTGATTGCCCCACATTCATCACCACTTGATATTGTCCATCTTTTCTTATCATAGTCAGCCTAGTGGGTGTGTAGTGGTAGCTTGCTGTGACTTTAATTTTCATTTTCCTCAAGTCTTGAAACAATTTTAAAATCAGTTCCTTCTTGATACCTGGCTCCAGGCCAGGCCTTACCTTCCCCTACATGCGCCTTTGCAATAGCCCCCTAACTGGTCTTGTGAACATAAGCCCCTCATCCCCGAAACTTCATGTGCTCTAGTGATCTTCCCAAAATAAATACCTAATCACATCTGGGGCACCTGGATGGCTCAGTCGGTTAAGTGTCCGACTTTGGCTCAGGTCATGATCCTGTGGTTTGTGTGTTCAAGCCCCGCATTGGGCTCTGTGCTAACAGCTCAGAGCCTGGAGACTGCTTCAGATTCTGTATCTCCCTCTCTTTCTGTCCCTCTCCTGCTTGCACTGTCTCTCTCTTTCTCTCAAAAAATAAATAAATAAATAAATAAAAATAATCACATCTTCCACTTCCTTTCTTAACACCCCTCAACAGCTGCCCTTGACCTCCAGAGATGGAGCCCCTACCCTGCAGTGTCCCAAGGGCCAGCAGGTAAGGAATCGTGATGTCATGGCCAGAGTGGGGTGATAGGGAGTGGTAGGGGATGTGATGATGTAAGGGGCTCCCCTAAAGGGGTAGCTGCCACTCAGCTCCAGCTGACCACTGCCTTCTGGGAACGCAGGCCCCATGTCGCCAGAGATTCTAACTGTTCAAGAGGAACTGCCAATTTCAAGTGAAAGCTCCCAATTTACAAATGTTGGTAACTGAGTCAATAAAAAAAATCACACTGGGCTAAACAAGCATATCAGTGAACTGAAGCGAGCCTATGGGCCTGTGTACCCGTCCACTTCAAGGCCCTAATCACCCTCCAGTCCACCTTTCCCCATAGCTAGCAAGACCGGGGGACTCTTGGTTTCCTGACCACAGCATACAGGTCCTTACATCTGAATCTTTGGGTCCCAGGGCCCTTTCTGCCTAAATCACTGGCCTAACACATTCCTGCTGGCCTTCCAGCCTCGGCTAGGGCTTCCTCTTACCCAGGAGGTCCTCCTCAATTATTTCTCCCCAGCTAGCAGGGTAGGTGAGCTGTCAGTCATGCCCATGTGTATACCCACACAGCCCCAGGCTCCCGCTTCTCATCTCACTTGGTCTCCACCAAAATTCTGTGCACTCCTCCAAGCATGGACTAGGCCCTTCCCCACCACATCACCTCGGCTCTGTGTCCCTAAGTGTTCACTGTATTTCATAAACCAGAAAAGGCAGAATACTTTTAGAAAACTCAGCATGAAATATGTATAGGTCTGTATGTGTGTGCTCAGTGACTTTTGGTACTCACCTCTCACGGAGTGAGTGTTGTAAACTTGGTGGGAGTGTGTAGGAATGGGAACCCCTTCCAATTCTAAGGGGAGGCACCCACAAGTGCTCCTTAGTGAAACCACAGCTCTAACAGCCAGGCTTTGCTAGTCTCCCATAATCCTTGATGATGGCAATTTTTGGCTCCCTGTTTTCTCTTGTGCACCTGGAGATGGTGGCAGATGAGGATGATGGAGGACCAGTGTGGGCAGGAACCCACCAGGTGGGCCCTCCTCAATGCAGATCACATTCAAGAAAGGATGGGCCATACTCAACTTAGACAACTCCCTCTGGTGGCCAAGGTAGTGGGTGGCTTAAGGAAGGACACCATGCCTGGATCCCTTGCTCTACCCTCCTCCTCTGAGGCCCTGATGCCCTCAGCCTGGACCTGCATCACTGGCTTTCTGTCCTCCCCAAATTCCGCCACCACTCTCCATGCTGTGCAGCCCCGACTTCCCCCTCGGTAGGGTCCTGCTCCTTCTTCCCGTTTTGGCCCCTGCCCTGGTCACCCGGTGGGCTCTGGCATCCTGCGAAAGCTACTCCTCCTCCAGGGCCCCCCACTCTCCCTGTTCCCAAAGTGTGCACCCCCCCCTCCACGAACCTCTGATCATTTTTCAATGTGTCCAGCCTCCCTGCCTCACTTCCAGCTTTGCTTACTGAAACGCAAATCTGGCAACAAGCAATACCCTGGCCTCTCATCTTTTCACGTGACCCCAGGCCTGCTGGAACCCGATCGAGGGGCCAGAGGGTTGCAGAAGTTGGCTCAAAAGAAGGTCGGTGTCAAGGAACCCCAGGCCCTAGGGGGACCCCAGGCCCTAGGGGGACCTTAGCAGTGCATTCCCTTCTCCCCATTTACGACCTTGCCTTTCTCTGAGTCAGAGGCTTGACTCCTGCCCTGAATACACTAGCCAGTCCCCTCCCTCCCTTCTGTCACGAACCCGCCGGGGGCCCTAGTCTGTACGTGGCCATCTCCTCTCACTCCGCACCCCACTCCCTCCGATCTCTAGTCGTTCATAGCAAGCCGCAGAGTCCAAGATCTCCTTCCCGCTCCCTCGCCGCGTCGGTCTCCTTGTCCTTACGGGGGCCACACCATGCCAGGTTCCAGGACGCTGGATGCCAAGGCCCCGGTATCCCCTCGCCCTCGCCCTCGCCCAGTGCTCTCCTCCAAACGGGCCAGTCCAGTCCCCTATAGGCCGCCTCGCCACTGCCACCCTGCACCTGCAGCCCAGAAGGGGTCGGCCTTCTCCGCCTCCTGCCGGCTCCGCGTCGGGCCTCTACCTCGCGGGCCCGGTGGGGGTATGGCGGACTCAGCACGCGTACTGATCCGGACCTGCGTCCCCAGCCCCGGGCGCGCCCCGCACAGGCCCGAACAGCTGGGCGGCCGAGGGGCAACGAGCCCCACGGAACCCCACACCGAGATCCCGGCTCCGCCCGCCGCCCCGCCCGCGCCTCCTGTCACCACCCGCCCCCTGGCGCGATTGGCCGCCCCTGCCCGGCTCTCCGCACGCTGATTGGTCGGCGCACGGGTCGGTCAGGTCGGGCGCCGCGGCGGCGGCGGCGGCGGAGGAGGAGAAGGGAGCCGGACCGGAAGGGTCGTAGCGCCCCGGCGCCCCTCACACCCACTGCAGAGGCGGCGGCGGCGGCGGGGCGGAGCGGAGCGGGGCGGGGCGGCCGGCCGAGCCCGGGGCAGCGGAGCCGCGAGCGGCCAGTGCGCAGCGCCGCCAGTCCGCCCGCCCGCCCGCCCTCCCCCTGTCGCGGCGGCTGGGAGGCGAGGTGAGCAGGGCGGGCGGGCGAGCGAGGCCTGGCGGGGGCTGCTCGAGCCGGGCCCCGCCGGGGAGGGGTGGCGGGAGGGCCGCGCGGCCGCGGTCTGCAGGACCGGGGGGCGCGGGGTCGCCGGCCCGGGGGCTACGGAGCGGGCCGGGCTCTGTGGGGCGCAGGCGGCCCCGGCCGCCGCCCCTGCCCTCCGGGCTGCCGCATTCGCCCCCTCCCGCCCGGCTGTCAGCAGCCAGGGGCTTGCGGGCCCGCTCCCTGGCCTGGCCCTGGCAGACGTGTCTTGGGGGGTCTGTGGACGCCACCCTTCCAGATTGGGGGGCACAGAGTTGCATACCCGCGTCGGGATGCTAAGGATTCCGGAGTCTGGTTTCCGCGACCTTGGCCATGGCACTGACCCTCGCCGTTCCTCTGTTTTCCCCCAGGGAAAGCGGGGAAATGTCTACCCTTTTGGACAAGATTGTTGTCAGGCTGTGTGAATGTGTGTCAAAGTGCCTGGGTAGAAGCCCAGGCTGATAGGTGGAAAATTGGGCGGGATACTGACCCATGCTGGTGTGAGTAGGGCACGAACCCCCTCCGCATCCACCCAGAGACCCCCATCCCTGTGTTTCTCTGGTGCCTTGTCATTGCACATTCAGTGCCTAGCAGTGCAGGAGCAGGCCCTGCCCACCTCGCCTACCACTCCCACCACCCAGAGCACTGCTCTCCTATCCCACCCATCTTCTCGCCTGCCTTCACCGCGCAGCCCCGTTAACCACAGGACCTTTGCACTTTCGTTTCCAGTGCTTGGAGCTGTCTCCAGCTACTTTGCACAGCTGGCTCTTTCTGGTCTTTCCTCTGGTTAGATGTGTCATTTTCTACAAGGCCTTCCTTGACCACTCTCTTTCTCCCTTTAGTCGTTCTATCTCATTATTTTAATTTTCTTCCTAGCATTCACTTTGGTTTGAAACCATTCTATTTATTTGTGTTTATTTTGTCTCCTCTGCTAGGATGTAGCTTTATGAAAACAGGTAGTTGTCTGGTCTGTCCGCTGCTTTATCCCCAGTACTTAGAAAGCACACAGTAAGTACTGAATGATATCAGTTCAGTGAATAAATGAATGACCCTGCCCACTTTTGCTTCTGCTGTCAGTTTATTTAGTGACTTCTAACTAACTTGTGAAATATGTATGCAGATGGAAGCTTGTTCTGTTCTAAAGTCCTTGACCCCTTTATTTGGTAACTGTCGGAACAAGCTGTGATACAAATTTTTACATTTTTGTAATATTTTAGCTCTAATTTCCTTCCACACATTCAGGAGACACTTACTGAATTCTACATTATCTAGGTCAGGCTTTCTGCTTGGCCTTGGGGACATAGAGGCAATAGCAACAGGGTCCCTTCCTCCAGAGAACCCAGTAGAGGAGTCAGACCATGGGGACAGGTTAGTGCCAAGACAGTGTGATGATGCTTGCTGTCGTGGAGGGGCTGTGCCGTGGCATGGAAAGGTGGAGGAGGTGACAGGTGGCGCTGGAGTTGGGCCATGAAGGGTGGTGAGAAATTTGCCAGGCAGGGAGAGGCACAGGAGGGGGAAAGGGCAGGGGTGAAGGAAGGACATTAATCCAGTGGGGGATCAGGAATCAGCCTGCAGAACCAGGTGTAAAGAAGCACGGAGTGATGGGGACCCTGGAAAACCAAACCTCACCCAGCAATTTTAAAAAAGAAGTCAGAACTCTACATTGCATTTCTCCTCTCTTGATTTAAAAAAAAATTTTTTTTTAATGTTTTTATCTATTTCTGAGAGAGAGAGAGAAAGACAGCATGAGCAGGGGAGGGTCAGAGAGAGAGGGAGACACAGATTCTGAAACAGGCTCCAGGCTCTGAGCTAGCTGTCAGCACAGAGCCCGACACGGGGCTCGAACCCACAAACCGTGAGATCATGATCTGAGCCAAAGTCGGACAGTTAACCGACTGAGCCACCCAGGCACCCCTCCTCTCCTGATTTTTAAGTGTTGGCAATAGCTAATTTATTAGCTATCATAATTAATGCTCTGAGCCATGTAAAATTCATTTAGCTGAGTTGTAGGACTGTCGATCTCCAGGGCAGGTTATGTAGGAGGGAAGAGCCACAGTGAGCTGGAAAGGTAGCCCCAGGCCAGTGGAGCTAGGCCCTATTGGTCCAGGCTCTTCCATTTAATTGTCCCTGGAGCCCTGTGAGTGGCAGCTGTGACACCCATTTCTGCAGAGGAGGACATGGAGCCTTACAGAGTTTCAGCAGTCAGCTTCATAGCAGGCAGTTGGAAAGTGAAATTTGAACCCGGATCTCCCTAGGTTAAGCATCCTTTCCTGGGTGCCTCAGCTCTGTTCTCTTTTGGCTTTTAATTTGTTCTGAAAGCACAACAGCCAATCTAGAAATTTGCCTTTGCTTAATCTTTTTTTTTTCTTTCAAAAGGATCCCTCGGGGTTAAAAAGAATCCCATTGTGGTATAGTCTTCTCTGGAGAGCTTCGATTTTCCTAAGGATTTAATTTTTAGGATGCCAGGACAGATTAAGATGTGTTTCAGATAAGTGTTAGAGGGCATATTTAATTTGTCGATTTAAAATAAAGCGTTCTTCATTTTCTGGATAAAGACAAAGGCCCGATGAAGCAATTAACAGTGAGTAAAGCAGTCGTTTTTGTGATGCATAAGGTGAAACAGAAACCACATTTTCTTAACACTCAATTTGACAGTAGGTCAGATATTTGTTGTATACACACGTAGCTATACATCACTACTAGTTAAGCAGGTGATGTTTTGGGGAGCCTGGGTGACTCTGGTTAAGCATACGACTTCAGCCCAGGTCATGATCTCACAGTTCCTGAGTTCGAGCCCCACGTCAGGCTCTGTGCTGACAGCTCAGAGCCTGGAGCCTGCTTTGGATTCTGTGTCTCCCTCTCTCTGCCCCTCCCCCCTCTCAAAATAAATAGTGTTATTTTTTTAAATAAACATTAAAAAAAATTTTATGTATAAAAAAGAAGGTGACGTTTTTTACTAATTTTAAGAGTAAATAAATTCGTACGTGACCTTTCATGATTGTGTGAACTAGTTCCAAGGTCAGTCTTTATTTTCGCTGTTTATTATGAGAGCTTTCAAACATATACAGAATTAAGCAATTGTATCCAGCTTCCACAGTTATTAGCTCCTGGCCCATCTTGTTTCACCCTAACCTCATCTACTTACACCCTCACACCACCACCTCCCATATTATTTTCAATCAAATCCTAAATGTCATGTCATTATAATCCATGAATATTTCAGTATATGTATCTAAAAGATAAGGGCTCTTTTAAGCTTGAAAATGCAATAATTCCTCAGTATAATCAAATAACCAGTCAATATTGAAACTTCTAGATGTCCCATAAATTTTATAGTTCTTTAACAGTTTGTTGATAGGAATCAGGATCTAGATAAGGTCCATACATTGTGACTGATTGATGTATCTTTTAAGTTTCTTTTGCTCTGTAGATTCCCCCTTTATTTCTTTTCTTTTGTTTTCCTTGTAGTTTGTTTGTTGAAGCAATTGGTTGTTCTATACCATTTCCATAGTTGGGATTTTACTGGCTGCTTCTCTGCAATGTAATTTAATGAGTTTCTCTGTATTTGCTGAAAATTCATAGTGGGATCAAGATGAGGCTTGGTCAGAATCAGGGTGCCCTAGGTGCTGTCTTCCATCTCATTAAAAACATTTTTTTCTTTAATGTTTACTATTCATTTTTGAGAGAGAGAGTGAGAAAGGAAGGGGCAGAGAGAGGGGAAGACAGGGAGACACAAAATCCTAAGCAGGCTCCAGGCTGTCAGCACAGGACCCAGCTCTGGCTCGAACTCATGAACTGTGAGATCATGACCTGAGCGGCAGTCAGACGCTCAAGTGACTGAGCCACCCAGGTGCCCCACTCCTTAATCTAGAAGCAGGTAAGCTTGGTTGGCTCATGCTGCAATGTTAGTAGCTATTGGTGCTCAGTGCCTAGACCCACTGATTCATTAGAGGCTGTGTTATTTGGGAAGCAGTTTATATATCTTTTGTGCAACAATAGATCATTTTTAAAATATTTTATATAGGCACTTGTGGGTTTTTTTTAAAATGTTTATTTTTTAGAGAGAGCAAGAGCAGGTGAGCAGGGGAGGGGCACAGAGAGAGGGAGACAGAGGATCCGAAGAAGGCTTCACCCTGTCAGCACTGAGCCAGATGTGGGGCTCGAACCCACAAACTATGAGATCATGACCTGAGCCGAAGTCAGATACTTAACCGACTGAGCCACCCAGGCACCCCTCATTTGGGATTTTTTGCTTGTTTGTTTGTTTTTGTTTTTTGGTACCAGAAAATAGTCTGCTTTCCCTCCCTGCCCACAGCTAATTTTACACTAAAGTAAAAGAAAGCAAAGACTACATACTTTGAAACTTCTCAGACATAGTAAAACTAAATTCTAAGGATATGTGGGTTACAAATGGGATAGTTGTTATTTCTTTCTTAAAAATGAGGCATTAATATTAATTCCCTTTATGTTGAATAGCTTCTTGCCTATTCTGAAATTATAATTTGAAGGATTTCTATAAGCAAATGTTTTGGCTTTTAGGAGAATGGGCAGTGTGAACACCGTTTAGTGGTGTGCCAAAAGTTTGTCTTTCCATAGACCAGGATACGAGAAACTTGGGGATTTGTTTAAAAAACATTTTTATCTCCCCTCCCCCACGATGGTGCTAAGAGAAGGAATTATTGACAAAGAATGACTGGCTTTTAAAATAACTTCCTTTAAAAATTATGTAAGTGTGCACGTATATGTATATTTGTACAGAACTGTGATTTAATTCATTAGACTAAGTATGTATATTTGTACAGAACTGTGATTTAATTCATTAGACTATTTAAGTATTTGTACATCTTAACCGATGCTGTCACTAGTTTGATTTTGGTCTGTCGAGGCCTGAGCACGCAGCCCAGGTAATAAGTCCGCTAGCTCTCATCCTGTTTCGCCGGCTCTTAACTATGCTCTCAGAAACATAACACCTCCTCTGAAGCAGAGGTCTTCAGAAAATGTCCTGAAGCATCACCTGCTGGTCACAGCCTACAATGAAAAGTAAATTCTGTGCAATGTCTCCTGTCTGTTGCCTTTGGCCAAGATGCTCACCCACCGCTGGCTGTTGTCATCAACTTTTGCGCTTCCCAGGTTTTAGTTCACATTTTAAGAATGCAGACATTTGTCTGGGGGAGCAGTAAACCGAATGGGTGTGGTGATACCTGTCCTAATGTCACCTGACATTGAGACCTTGCCCTGTGCTCACTGTCCCCTGACGGCGATTCTGTGCTTATCCCTGTTTTACAGATGAGTGTAATTGCTGGTCCGAGATCATCCAGATAAGTGGCAGACTCATTGCCCTCTGACCCCAGAGTCCTAATCTGTTGGTTTTCTTTTTTTAATTTTTTAAAAATGTTTTGTTTATTTCTGAGAGAAAGAGAGACAGTGTGAGCAAGGGAGGGTCAGAGAGAGAGGGAGACACAGAATCTAAAACAGGCTCCAGGCTCTGAGCTGTCAGCACAGAGCCCAATGTGGGTCTTGAACCCACTAACCATGAGATCATGACCTGAGCTGAAGTCGGACACTTAACCGACTGAGCCACCCAGGTGTCCTGTGTTTTTTCTTTTTAAATAGATACCTTTATTTTGCTATTATGTGTCACAATTAAATATCTAAAGAGAAAATATAGAAATCCTAATCTAGATGGCTATTTTGACAATTCTTGTAAAAATGTACACTCTAAATCTTAAGTCTGTATGCTATAATTTAGAAGAGACTAATACACATTTTTTTCTTTTTCCTTTTTGCCCCCTTCACCCATTTTTTCCTACCTCTAACCCCACCTCTGGCAACCAGCAGTCTGTTCTCTGGCGGTTTTCATTTTGTTTTGTTTTTCAGATCCCACATATAAGAGAGCTCATAGGATACTTGTCTTTCTCTGTGTGACTTACTTCACTCAGCGTTAATGCCCTTTCAGTCTGTCCATACTTGTCAAAAATGGCAAGACTTCCTTCTCTTTCATGGCTGATCAGTATTCCATTGTGTATGCACACCTCTTCTTTCTCCGCTCTCCCATCGATGGACACTTAGGTTGTTGCCACGTCTTAGCTATTGTAAATAATCCTGCAGTGAGCATGGGGGTGCAACTGTCTTTTCAAGTTAGTTTTTGTTTTCTTTGAATAAATATCCAGAAGTGGAATTACTGGACCATATGGTAGAGGAGCCTCCATACTGTCTTCCATAGTAGCTGCACCAGTTTGCATTCCCACCAGCAGTGCACAAGTGCTCTCCTTTCTCCCCATCCTCGCCAGCACTTGCTATCTCTTGCCTTTTTGATTTTAGCCATTGTAACAGGCATGAGGTGATTTGTGTTTCCCTAATGATTAATGACCCTAAGCATCTTCTTATGTATCTGCTGGCCATCTGTATGTCTTCTTTGGAAAACTCTCTGTCCCTGCCTTCTGCCCATTTTTTTTAGTCAGATTGTTTGTTTTTGCCATTGAGCTATCTGAGTTTCTTATGTATTTTGGATATTAGCCCTTTATCAGACACCTGATTTGCAAATAGTTTTTTCCCATTCTATAGGTTGCCTTTTATTTTGTTAGTGGTTTCCTTTGCTGTGCAGAAGCTTTCTAGTTTGATGTAGCCCCTCTTGTTTATTTTTGGTTTTGTTGCTTTTACTTTTGGTGCCAGATTACAAAAACCATCGTCAAGACCCATGTCAAGGAGCTTAGGAGCTTACTGCCTATGTTTCCTTCTAGGGGGTTTGTGGTTTCAAGATTTATTTTCAAGTCTTTAATCTGTTTTAAGTTAGCTTTGCATATAGTGTAAGAGTGGTTGGGTTTTACTCTTTTGCGTGTGGCCGTCCAGCCTTCCAGCACCATTTGTGGAAAAGACTGTCCTTTCCCCACTGTATATTATGGCTCCTTTGTCACAAGTTATGTTTTTTTTAATTTTTTAATGTTTATTTATTCCTGACACAGAGAGAGAGAGCGAGCGAGCTAGCAGGGGAGGCTCAGAGAGAGAAAGAGACACAGAATCTGAAGCAGGCTCCAGGCTCTGAGCTGTCAGCACAGAGCCTGACACGGGGCTCAGACTCACAAACTGTGAGATCATAACCTGAGCCGAAGTTGGATGTCCAACTGACGGAGCCACCCAGGTGCCCCTATATGTCTGTTTTTATGCCAATACCATACTATCTTAATTACTATAACTTTGAGATCAGGAAGCATGATGCCTCCAATTGTGTTCTTCTTTTTTAAAATTGCTTTGGCTATTCAGAGTCTTCTTTAGTTGCATACAATTTTAGAATTATTTGTTCTATTTCTGTGAAAAATGCCACTGGAATTTTGACAGGGATTGCATTGAATCCTTAACTTGCGTTAGATAGTGTGGATAGTCCAACAATATTGGTTTTTCCAATCCATGAACACAGAGTATCTTTCCATTTGTGTCTTTAATTTGTCTTATTAATGTCTTCTAGTTTTCAATGTAGAGATCTTTTACTTCTTTGTTTAAATTTATTCCTGGGTGTTTCATTCTTTTTGATGCAGTTGTGAAAACATCATTTAATTTGTCTGACAGTTCCTCAGCATATAGAAACACAAAATATTTTTGTGCATTGAACTTGTATCCTGAACTGTTAACTAACAGTTTTTTGATGGAGCCTGCCCAGGAGCCTGCCCTCATATCCGAGAGTCCTCATGCTAACCACTGTACAACTGCCCTACATTTATTCTCCTGCTTAATTTTGCCCTTAACAAACATTTACTGGGCACCCACTATGTAATTAGTAGAGGATTAGGAAATGAATCAGATGCATTTTCTGCCCTCAAGGAGCTCACAGAGTAGTAGAGGTAGACTTGCAATAAAATGAATATAGGTTGTGGTGCCAAAAATGGGGGCATACCCAGCACAGCTTGAAGTTTCCTGTAGAGGAAAACTTGCAGGAGAGCAGGTGCGTGCACTAGATTTTGAAGGAAGATGAAGGTTGGCCGGGAGGACAAAATGGGGAGGGAAGTCATTTCAGGCAGATGGGACAGCTCAGGAAGAGGCGTAGAAGAGGCAGAGCCTGGCGTGTCAGCTGGTCACAGGTGATTGAGTATTGCCCAAGAGTGGGCCGGAGGTCCTGTGAGCCCCTCTGCCGTGCTAAGGATCAGAGGCAGTCGTTCACTATCCAAGGAATACACAGGAGAGCAGTATGATCACTGCATACGTTCAACAAATCTCTGTCTCTTTTTTATTTCCTTATTTGGAAATAATTCTCGGTTCATAGGAAATTGTAAAACTAGTACAGAGAGGTCCCATGCCCCTTCACCCAGCTTCCCCATTGGTTGTCATTTACATACCGCAGTACAGTATCAAAGCCAGGGAAGCGGCATTGGTGCGGTGTATGGGTACAGTTCTGTGTCCTTTTATCATATATTTTGTACAGACACCACCACCACAGTCAAAATACAGAACTGTTTCATCGTCCCAAAGATCTGCCTTGCGCTACCCTTTATAACCACACCCCGCCCCCACTGCCCACCATTCATAACCCCTGGCAACCTCTAATCTGTTCCACAGCTCTATAAGTTTGTCATTTCAAGAATGTTGTGTAGGGGTGCCTGGGTGACTGGCTCAGTTGGGTAAGCATCTGACTCCTGGTTTTGGCTCAGGTTATGATGTCATGGTTCATGGATTTGACGCCCGCATCGGGCTCTCCACTGACTGTGGAGCCTGCCTGAGATTCTCTCTCTCCCTCCCTCTTTCTGCCCCTCTCCCCCTCAAGCATGCATACATGTAAGCTCCTGTGCTCCACGCTGTCTCTCAAAATAAATATACACAGTAAAAAAAAAAAAAAAAAAAGGAATGTTGTGTGAATAGAATCATACTGTATGGACCCTTTGAGATTGGCTTTTTCGCTTAAGGATAATGACCTTAAGGGGCGCCAGGATGGCTCAGTCGGTTAAGTATCCGACTTCAGCTCTGGTCATGATCTCTCGGTCAGTGAGTTTGAGCCCTGAATCAGGCTCTGTGCTACAGCTCAGAGCCTGGAGCCTGCTTCAGATTCTGTGTCTCCCTCTCTCTCTGGCCCTCACTCACTCATGCTCTGTCTCTCGGTCTCTCAAAAATGAATAAACATTAAAACAAAAAAAAAAATTGAAAAAAACCCAAAGTTTTAAAAAAAGGATAATGCCCTTAAGATCCACCCAAGCTGTATCAGTAGCTGGTTCATTTCTACTACTGCCCCGTGTTCCGTGGTGTGGATGTACAGCACTTTGCTTAACCGTTCACCCACTGAGGAACACTTAGATCGTTTCCAGTTTTGAACTGTTGAAAATGTGGCTGGTGTGAGCGTGCATGTACAGGTTTTCCTGGGGACAGATCTCTCTTTCTAAATGCCATGTGAATAGTGGTTTGGAGGTAGCAGGAATGGAGGCCAGGAGAGCACTTGGGCTGTTGCCCCATTGAGGGAACACATGGAACATCCCAACCGGAGCCGCGGGAGTCGGGGCTGAGGAGGGGGAACGGACAGGTCCGGTGCCTGCAAGGAGCCCGTGGGGAGGAGTCCTCGACAGATCCTTCCTTAGGATCTACCTGTGGGTGATGTAATCGCCAGACACTAGTGGCTGTTCTTTATGGTAGTAAGTAGTGTAGTTGAAGGACCGATGTCCAGAAGGATGGCTCTGAGATATTCTAAGGCTCTTTATTATCAAAGAGAGATTAAGTTGTGGTCTGCCATTTTTATTAAGAATTAAAGTATGGAGGGGCACCCGGGTGGCGTAGTTGGTTAAGCGTCCGACTTTCGCTCGGGTCATGATCTCGCGGTTCGTGGGTTCGAGCCCCGCGTCGGGCTCTGTGCTGACTGCCAGCTCAGAGCCTGGAGCCTGTTTCAGTCTGTGACTCCCTCTCTCTCTGACCCTCCCCTGCTCACGCTGTCTCTCTCCCTCTCTCCTAGAAATAAATAAAACATTTAAAAAAAAAAAAAAAGAATTAAAGTATGGAGACACCTGGGTGGCTCCATTTGTGGAGTGTCCGACTCTTGATTTTGACCCAGGCCATGATCTCAGGGTCATAAGATTGAGCCCTGCAACAGGCTCTGTGCTGAGCATGGAGCCTGCTTGGGATTCTCTTTCACCCTCTTACCCTCTGCGCATCCCATGCTCAAAAGCCCACTCACCCTATCTCTCTCTCTCTCTCTCAAAAAAAAAAAAAAAAAGGTAGGCAAAAAGGACAATTTGATTAAAAATTTCAGCAGCAAGTATTTGAAGCTAAGAGAATGATTGTGAAACAATCTGTTTTTAACCAGAGCAGTCTGTTAATTTAAATATTGCATGTCCTGGGGATTCTGTACCATTAGCATAGTTAAGGGTTTTCTTGAGTCTGTGGTTGACTGAATTATCATCATCAGAAGAAAAATTGTCTTGGTGGAGTGAAACCAGCAGGATGAAGCATCAAGGCCTGTGTTTTCTCCTGGCCTGGTCCTGACCACCCCTTGGAAACATCACTTCATTTTCTAAATACAATTAGAGATGTTAATTAGAATGTGAATTGGGAAGACCGTGAAGATTGTAGTCAGACACACCTAAATTCAAATCCAGGCCGCGCCACTTCCCAGCTGGGAATTTGGGCAGCGTCCTCACTGTCTTCTAGCTCTCTTCCTTGTCTGCAGAGGGGAGACAGTACTGCTCACCTGATGGGCTGTTAGGGGGACCTTTATGACCACGGAGCTCAGAGCCTGGCCCATTCTCCTGCCTCCAGTCTCATCTGCCCCAAACCTACCTGGCTTTTAGGTCTCAGTTTTCCATCTCAAAGGGTTTCTTTAATTTTTTTTAATGAGAAATGTGTGCGTGACTAAAAAAAAAAAAATAACAAAGTTATAATGGGAAGAGTGAATGTCTCATTTCCCACTGTGTCTCTGCACTTGCTGGTGTGCTTGTGTGTGTGTGTGCATGTGTGGGTGGGCTTTCCTGTAGATTGACATTTACCACATGCACTCTTTTTTTCTCAAAAAAATATTTTTTAATGTTTTTTTTTTTTTCTTTTTGAGAGAGACAGAGCTCAAGCAGGGGAGGGGCAGAGAGAGAGGGAGACACAGACTTTGAAGCAGGCTCCAGGCTCTAAGCTAGCTGTCAGCACAGAGCCCAACCCCACGAACTGTGAGATCATGACCTGAGCCGAAGTCGGATGCTTAATTGACTGAGCCACGCAGGCGCCCCTCCCACACACACTCTTTAACTTGCTTCATTTCCTTCGTTTTTCTTAAACCTCATTCCGCATCAGTACACAAAGTCCCTGCATTATTTTTAATGGCTTTATTGTGCTTTTGTGTCACAGTTTATTCACTCGTTCCAAGTGTACGTTTTAGGTTATTTCCTGGTTTTTTGGTCTGTTACAAACTTTCTAGCACAAATGTCTTTGAATATTTGTACATATATGTTTGTCAGGTACATTTATAGAATTGTAGTTGCCAGGTTAGGAGTGACGTGCATTTAAAATTTTCATTAGATATTACATATTTGCCTCCCCAAAAATGTTCTGCCAACTTACAGGGCTCACCAGCACGTATGAGAACACCTGTTCCCTCACACCCGGGTTGATACTGTGAACAAACTTGCACTCAGGCCTTGGCTCCTCCTGGAAACCTCCCTTTATATCCATGCCCCACTCACACACTCGCTCTGCTCACTCACTGGCTGCTCCCCGCACACCACTCTGCTGGGCTCCTGCCTGTGGGCCCCTTTCTACGTCTACCCCTGCGACACACTTCCCAGTGGTGTGGTAACTGTGCTCTGGGTGGTTTGAGGAATGCACTGTCTGGTTAGCGCTCTCGACAATCCCTACTTGTGCTTGGTGCGTAGGAGGCCTCATGAGATATTGGGACTGGTAGCCGAGGCCCCACAAGACTTAGACACTATTAGTATATTTATCGTAGTTGAACTGTTTATATTTAAAGGATTCTAGAGTTAGAGAATTTTTTTAAATATAAAGCTGTTTTGAAATTTTTGTTTGTTTGTTTTAAGTAGGCCCCGTGCCCAATGTGGGGCTTGAACTACCCTAAGATCAAGAGTCACATACTCTACTGACTGAGCCAGCCAGGCACCTCTAGAGAATTTTTTTTTAAAGGCATTTCTTATTTTAAACTCCAAACAAGTAGGAACGTTCCTCCTACCCAGTGTTTACTGGTAGAATGGGTAGATTTTATTATAGAACCTGGAGGGGATTCTACAAGAGTCTTCAGTCTTAGGCGAAAAGGGATTTTAGTAATTTTTTTTTTTTAAGTTTATTCATTTTGAGAGAGAAAGAGAGAGCGAACAGGGAAGATGAAGGGGGAGAGGGAGAGAGAAAATCCCAAGCAGGCTCCACGCTGTCAGCATAAAGCCTGACATGGGGCTTGAACTCAGGAACCATGAGATCATGACCTAAACTAAAACCAGAAGTTGGACACTCAGCCAACTGAGCCACCCAGGCACCCCCAGACAAATAGGGATTTTAGATTAGAGCCTTTGATTCATCCAGGATTCATTGGAGCAGCACGGTAAAGCAGGAATGGCATGGACGGGAGCCAGACTCCTTCAGCAAAGGCTATGCTACTCCTTCCGTTGAGGGCTCTGCCCACCACCCTTGGATCTGAAGAACCCAAGGAGCAGAGTGTGTCCCCCTAGAAGTGTTCTCAGTGGATCATCCGTGGGCATTGGACATTTCCTTAAGTTTATCGGACGTGTGAGAGGGAAGACAGCCCCTCCTTTCTTTGAGGTGCTCCCAACCTGGGGGAGGGAGACATGGGCAGACCTGCAGAAACTGAGTGACAGCACAACCTGGCCAGGGCTGCACAGCACAGACGCAGCGTGGGCGGAGACTGGGTCCCATTGCCGGGAGCCGAGGTGCGGAACCAGCACCCACTGGTGAGGGAAGTGAAGGCAGTGCCCGCGCCCAGCGTGTTGATGATGTGGTTGTTTGAAGAGTTCTCAGACAGTACTTCCCAATTTGTAAACTGTTTTCTGAAACCCAGCTGACATCCATTTTGTTGAAATATCTCAACAGAGTTGATTTTATTAATAGCTAAATCGCTTGTTTTCTTGGGTGCTTTCTCATGCTCACAAAGCCCTAGTTTGACAGAGAAGGTGGCTTTGACAGCTTCTCGCAAAGGTAACTTTTTCTGCCTCCTAAGGGCAATTTATTTTAATTTAAAAATTACTTTAGGGGCACCTGGGTGGCTCAGTTGGTTAAGTGTCTGACTTCGGCTTAGGTCATGATCTCACCGTTAGTGAGTTTGAGCCCCGCGTCAGGCTCTGTGCTGACAGAGCCAACTTGGGATTCCCTCTCTCTCCCTCTGCCTGTCTCCTTTCTCTTTCTCTCTCTCTCTCAAAATAAATAAACTTTAAAAAATAAAAATTACTTTAAATCTTGAGATGAAAATATGTTAATTCTTGAACCTAATGATGTGACATTCTCCTCAAATTCACAAAAGCTAACCTGATCATGTGCCATTCAAAGTATAGTTACAACAGCTGTGGCAGAGAGTTCCAGAGTTGCTCAACAAGGTTGAGATTAGTTTGTGCCAGCCTCATTATGGGCAGGTGGACCAGCATGGCGGGCAGCTCTGAGGACTCTGGCCGGTGGGTGGCTCTTACCAGCTTTAGCATGTGACTGCCATCTCTGGGTGTGTGACAGCTGTGTTGGCTGGGGGACAGCAAACAGCTTTTGAAAGAGGAGGAAGGAAGGAAGGAGGGAAGATAAAATGGTTGGATGGATGGATGTGAAGTGGCATATGTCACTCTGCTTACATCTCATCAGCCAAAAGCTGGTCATCTGGCCACACCTGGCTGCCATAAAGCAGCTAGGTGTCCTCTCTTGCTGGGCAGCCATTTGTCCAGTGGGCACAGGGAGGCTTGTGTTACTGAAACAAAGGAGGGAGCAGTGGATCTGGAGGACATCAGCAGCCTGTGGCCGTCGTGCAGGCACTGCACACTCACCTGTCCGAGGCCAGACTCGCAGACTGCGTGTGTCTCCTGCCCACCTCCCACTGCTTTACCTGCATTCCTCCTCATCTTCTGGGCAGCAGGTCGCGCACGTTCTTCCTCCATGGTGTGCATTTACTTCTTTTTCCCACCCGCCACAACCCTGCTGTGTTTTGGCTGCTCTCCCTGTCCCTGTCTGTCTTAGCCCTGCCCACCCCAGTCCATCCCTTTCGCAGCTTCCCGAATGACCCCTGAGCAGAGCAAGCCAGAGCGCGTGCCTCTCTGCTTTGATGGCTCCACAGCCCTCAGGCCCAGGTCCAGATGGCCCCCAGCGACTTCCAGGGCCTGTGGTGATCTGGCCTGGTTTCTTCTCTCCAGCTTCTTTCCCCCGCTGCCCAGCAAAACTAACTCTCAAACAACTTGTCACACCCAGAAGCCACTTCCACCTCTCGGCACAAGCTCCCTCATTTCCCTGCAGCCCGGAGCCTTCTCTGTCCTCCTGGTTTAGGCGTCTCCTTGTGTTGGGGCTCTTCCTGAGCGTGCCCACAGTGTATGCTCTCTGCCAACTCACCAGGGGCAGGCACACTGGCTGTTCCCGCATAGGACTTTGTCCACAGTGGTGTCAGCAAGTGCTTTTTGGATGACTGGCAGTGCTGGCATATTGCAATTGGGCAAAGAACCAGCAGAATGTAGTGGCTGCCTGCCTTTTTGCCGAGTTCCGTCTCTGAACCTTTGCACTCACACCCCAGGAGCCAATTCTGAGCAGTTAGCTCAAGCTCTGCACCTCAGCTGTCTGTCTCTGGCAGAACAGTCTAGATGCCACCTCCTCCATGAAGCTCTCCTTGTCTTCTGCACCCCTGCCAGAGGGTAGGACCTGTTTTGCCTTGGTTTACATTTTGCTTATGCCCTTATGTTATTATAACTTGTGTTACGATATTCCCCCAACTAGTGGATTATATGCTGCTTCAAGATGAGCTGAGCTTGCTTTATCACCTTGTTACCTGCCACGTCTTATACAAAGGCACCCCATAAACGTTGAGTTGAATTGTCTCAGCCCCATAAAAACTGTTAAAGATTGATCTTTAGAAATAGATATTCCTTCAGATGTCAATAAAATGCAGCAGCCTCGTGAGGGAATCATTAGGTACTGAATTATGGGTCAGAGCAGCAAGAGTTTATTGACTGCTTCTACTGTGGCCCTGTCCCAGCAGCGTGAGATGCCACAGTAAGCAAAGCAGACCTGTCCTCACCCTCCGGGAGCTTAGGGCCCCTCCTCACCGCAGCATGGCGTGGCCGAGCTGTTTAGCTCACCATGTGGCAGGGGCTGATCACCCGCTGTGGGTTGCCACGAGCAGTGTGTTGTTCATCTAATGCAGGCTGGCCTCCCGGAGGCACTCCCCGGCCGGTGTACAGCACATTCAGTCATAGCCGCTGGTGGTGCTAACTGCTGTGCCTCAGCTCCTGCCTGGAGAATGGTTAAAAGGGGTGGGGGGCGGGGGCTGGGTGGTTCAGTCAGTTGCGTGTCTGACTTTTGATTTCAGCTCAGGTTGTGATCTCATGGGTTCATGGGTTCAACTCCCCAGTCAGGCTCCATGTTGAGCATGGAGCCTGCTTCGGATTCTTTCTCACTGCCCCTCCCCCACTTGCTCTCTGTATCTTTCCCAAAACTAATAAGAATAAACTTAAAAAAAATGGAGGGGGGTGCGGGGGTGAAGCAGTAGTCAGTTGGAGAAACTCTTCATTTGATTTAAATGAATTTGTTTAGGCTTATTATTTATTAATTGATTTATTTCCATAGTTTAATGGAAATTCTAGGCGGCACTGTGTTGAAATACAAATTATCACTACAGAGAACTCAGCAGGTAGGCATTAAATATTAGATGGTAGAACAAACAAGAATTTGCTGAGGCTGTAGAATAAAATTTAAATGCCATGTTTTTAAACAGCATACAATGTTTACCTCTGTGGCTTTATTGTTGGCTTTTTAATTTTTTAAAAAAGAGCCAAAGAAATCGTTTGCTGACTTTTAAATAAACGTCTTCAAACAAGGGATCCAAATCAATGTAACTATCTGCTGATTTCTGTTTGCTTGTTTTCTGTATAAAATTCCACAGGCTCTTGCAGGGCGAGGGTCTCAGCCTATTGCCCAAGCCACCAGTTTATACGAGTTCATTATGAACTATCGCCAGAGCCTCCATGTTAACGACCACAGGTTGCAATGGTTCTCTGGCTACAACTGTATTGAGCCCACCAGGAATGTGGGGTTTGGGGAATGCGGGCCAGCTCTAGGACCATGGTCAGGAGGCCAGAGCACATCCGTGGGCATGCATGGCCACACACCCATGTCACCAGGCCCAACGCCCCATCGTTCCATGACTTCCTCCTTTTACAATCTAGATATGTAGTAGGACTTGCTTTCTGCTTCATCATTTCACCTGAATTTGTGGACTTAGAAGACTGGCCCATTTGTGTTCTCTGCAGGAACTGTAGACAGAATCCCTTGGAGACCTCTCCTGAGTGCCTTCATCCCTGGGTGAGGCAGCCAGAGAATCATTCAGTGACATAATCCTGTTGTGTCTAGCAAAAATGGGCAAATAAAAGAAGGGCTGTTATTTTCAAGTCCGCTCCCTTAAAATGTGGCCATGTGGGGTCTCAACGTCCCTTCTTTTCACGATGGTCTTGTGCCTCTGAAATGTCATTGCATTTTTTTGTTTCTTGTTTGTTTCGCACTTTGTTCAGGACTTGGTCTAACCAAGTTTATCAGCTTACAGCCACGTTGTCTTACTTACCAATAAGGTGGCAACCCTGTGAAGTGAGCTGTGCCTGTATCATCTCAGAAAGAGTGCATGTTCATTCTGTTTCTCTTTTAAGGAGCCCAACGATTGTACCAGCTCTTTGGAATATTCTATGATACTACATCATGAGTGACAGTAAATGTGATAGTCAGTTTTACAGTGTGCAAGTGGCAGACTCAACTTTCACTGTCCTGAAACGTTACCAGCAGTTGAAACCAATTGGCTCTGGAGCCCAAGGGATTGTTTGGTAAGTATGGTCTGTTTCAATAGCGTGGACTGAGTTATTGTCATAATAAAAACCCAAGAAAACTAAATTGTCAGAACTTAGAAACGCTGATGGTAAAAAAAAAACCCAAACCCTCTTTTCTTTGCAATAGGTTTTTGAACTAAATCGAATCAAGCTCTTGTTCTAGTTATATGTAGTCATATTGTAGGATACAGACCTCAATTCTTAGAATACTGCATAAATTTACATAGGTTGTGATTTTTCTTTTCCCTTTGTTTCTTTTTTCTTTTCTTTTCTTTTTTTTTTCCCATTCCCCCTGTCATTAGATTCTAGAGTAATAGGTATAACAGTGAGTTATAACAGATATTTGGAGTTTTATTCATTTCTTCATCCTGGCCACCCCTCCCTCCTCCCCCTTTTATCCCCAATCACTCCTATTCATTTCTAGGCGCCGTCACTGCAGTGCCTTACCCTTCATTGGCAGGATGAGGCCAGTCAGTGTCATTATCACCCCATGGATTAACCAGGAAGGGCTGCTGTGTGAGGGGTTGGGCTGGCCGTCTCTTCCTTGGTGTCTCACTTCAGCCATGTGTCCAGCCCGTCAGAACCGTTGGTCTGACCCTGAACCTTAGTCTCTTGCATGGTAAGACAGTCAGCTGCCGCGACATCACCGGCCAGCTAAAGGTAAAGTCTTTCACGTGTTTTCTAGACTACAGTTATCAGCACTTCCCAAACTTTTTAACCCGTAGTTTTCTGGGCAAGACTTTTTTTTTCTTTCTTTTTTATTTTTTTTCTTTCTTTTTTTGGGTCAATAAAAACAAAGTTGTCTTTGCATCTAAAAGAAACTGTGATGGAGCTAAATATCCACTGTTTACAACTTGTAGGCAGAGGGGATTCAAGATAAATGAGGACTCTGCCAGATGTTCTGGCAGGGGGCTTAATGTGCTCATTAGAGATTTTGAGTCTAGAATCAGTGGTTTGTAATTAACTGATTCTCCATTCAGGAGACCTGAGATCCTGGAAGTCAGTTGTTTCCTTCAGCCTGTGGGTGGTTGGAGCCCTGGAAGCAAAGAGGAGATGACTGTTCAGAGCTTCACAGAAAAACTAACGTAGGAGAAGGGGCTCTTTGGGAGGAATGCTCAGCCTGGGTCTAAAATAAGGGTGATCTTAATTTCCAGACAACACACTGTATTGGTATTTAAATCCATTGTGCCAAAAAAAAAAAAGTTTTAAAGTCAATGGATGGTTCAGATGAGGACACTTTGATAAGTATAAAAAGTTCTAGACAATAAAACATTGATTTATAATCCATCTCTTATTTGGATTTGCATAGTAATTTGATCTAGGTAATTTGGCAAGGCTGGTATTAACAACGTTTAATGTAATAACCACATTGAGAGGCTGACTCCCAGTGTGGTTCATAAGTAATTGTAAGTAAAGTTCATGAGTAAAAAATGTTCATAAGTAATTGCAAAACAGAAGGTTTTGTAAATGGGAGGCAGTTAAAATTAATGACTTCATGACAGCATGGTAAATAACAGTAAAACCACATGCTACTTTATAAAATACCATTTTTCAAAGGTTGGTTTTGACTTCTAGGTTGTATACGCTACTTTTTATCCTTAATTTTTATAGACATGTTTAATAATGAAATTATTCATCATGGATGTGTATTTTTTATTTAAAAAGTTTTAGTTTTGAAACAGATGTTCCTAACATGCCATTATAAGCTAAACCTCATCTGAGAAAAGCAGTGTCAAAATTATAGGATGGAAAGTTCTGAATTAAAAAAAAAAAAATTTGTTGGGGCACCTGGGTGGCTCAGTTGGTTAAGTGTCCGACTTTGGCTCAGGTCAGATCTCATGGTTCATGGGTTCGAGCCCCACATCAGGCTCTGTGCTGACAGCTCAGAGCCTGGAGCCTGTTTCAGATTCTGTGTCTTCCTCTCTCTCTGCCCCTCCCCAACTCATGCTCTGTCTCTTTCTGTCTCAAAAGTAAATAAACTATAAAAAAAATTTAAAAAAATTTTGTTAAACTCAGAGTCCAGAAATAAACCCGTACATTTATGGCCAGTTGATTTTGGAAAGTGCGCCACGGTCGTCCAATGGGGAAAGAACAGTCTCTTCAACAGATAGTGCTGGGGCAAGTGGATATCCACATGCAAAAGCCATGTCCATGTGTTGGACCCTTGCTTTACATCGTGTAAAAGGTTAACTCAAAATGGATCATTGACCTAAATGTAAGCACTAGAAGCATAACACTCTTAGAAGAAACCTGGGGGAAGCTTAATGACTTTGGATTCTTAGAAATGACACCAAAAGCATGAACAACAAAAGAACAAATTGGACTCCATCAAAATTAAAAACTTTGGTGTATCAAAGGACACTGTCAAGAGAGTGAAGAAACCACCTACAAAATGGGGAAATGTTTGCAAATCATATATCTGGTAAGCGTCTAGTATCCAGAATGTATAAACTTACAACTTTAAGAAGACAGCCCAATTAAAATAAAAAAACAGGTAAAGGACTTATATAGACATTTCCCCAGAGAGGATATAAAAATAGGTAATAAGCACATGCAAAGATGTTCAGCATTAGTGATTTGGGAAATGAAAATCAAAACCACAATGAGATACTACTTCATACCCACTAGGATGGCCGTGATCAACCCAACAGAAAAGAACAAATGTTGACAAGGGTATGAAGAAGGTGGGAGCCTCGTGCGATGCTGGTGAGAATGTAAGATGGTGCGGCCACTTGTGGAAAACAGTTTGACGGATCCTCAACACAGAATTACCACGTGACCCAGGAACTACGCCTAGGTATATACCCCAAAGATTAAAAACCAATGTTCCAACAAAGACTTGTACACAGACTTGTAGCAGCAATATTTGCAGTAGCCAGAAGGTAGAGACAGCCCAAATGTCCTTCAGGAGATGATGAATAGATGCACAAATTGTGTTCTGTGCACAAACGGGGTCTGATTCATAAGAGGAACAAAGCCCTGACACATGCTACGAGGACGATCCTCAAAAGCACGCCAAATGAAAGAAGCCAGATTTTTGTGAGATATCCAGAGTAGGTGGGTCCATGGGGGCGGATGTAGACTGGTGGTTAGCAGAGGCAAGAGGGAAGGGGGATGGGACAGTGCTTGCTGGGTATGGGCTTTCCTCTGTATCTTTTGGAATGATGTGTCCACACAACATGGTGAATGGACCAAACCCCACCAAATTGTTCACTTTCACATGGTTAATTTTGTGTGTATGTGAATCTCACCACAAACATATTCTTTAAAAAAAGAAAAGCAAACTGGGGCGGCGGGGGGGAGCTTGGGTGGCTCAGACTTGATCTCAGAGTTGTGAGTTTAAGCCCCACGTTGGGTGTGGAGCCTAGTTTAAAAAAAAGAAAAGCAAACTGGAAGGTGCCTTACAGCAAGGCTGTTTTGTCATTTTGTCATTTGGATATTTAACTCCTGATACTAAAGTATCGTATGTAATGATATTTTTACACTATGTTGTGTATAAAATATGTTCCCATTTCCCTGTAGTAGCTTGACTTATATATTGACAGAATCTTAATAGAAAGTCACTTAAATCTTCATGTTTTCCTTTACGTGATTTCATGACAATTTTGTTAATACTTGTGAGGGCAGCTTTTATCCCCCATGTAGAAAGGTAGGCAGAAAGTAGTATTCAGGGGGTAAAACCCTGATGCCATTTTAAATTTCCTCCCTTGCAAATTCCCATTCCCATTAGCCTGAGTTTTGATTGTAAGGCAAGATCAAAGGCTGGGTTTTTGTTGTTTTCTGCTCAAGAAAGAAGTCATTACTTGGAATTAATTAAGCGTAATTAATTAAAACTTAATGGGCCCATGCACAGCTAACATTTTATCTCACGATTTTCGAGGTCACTCTTTCACTTACCTTTCTAACCCAGCCAGTTACTTGTTACCAAAGCAACGCCTGTGGGGCTGACTTCACGCGACATGTGGAGAAGGGGTTAGTTACTTGATTCGGATGACTGAGGTCTTCTGGTAGAGATGTTTGTACAGCTGTGAAAATCCTTGGGCTTCTGGGATGTTTCATCCATTGGCCTTCAGATGGAGTGCCATCCTGGGAGCTGGGCCCACATGGTTGGAGACCTGCCTTCTGTCATCACGTTGTTGCCTCTTTCCCAGAGCCCGTGTGGCCTTACCGTCGGCCAGCCAGGCAGGTGGCTACTCCTCACCTCCCTGCTGGGCTTGAGGCTCCAGGGTCCCCTTGAGCCGCAGCAGTGGTGATCCTCAAAATGAGAGAGTACTTCCCTGTGATGCTCCACCCCCGCACCCCCTCCCGTCTTCTGAGGGTTTTTTCCTGGATCTGTTTTGCACAGCATCTTGGATATTGGCATTCTGCTTTGAGGGCCTCAGAAGAAAAGTGTTCAGGACATGGTGCAAGGAGAGGATCTTTCACCTTGTTTCGTTGCATGACTAGAACAAGAAACTTCTAATGGTGCCAGTCAGACCCCTTTCTTCCCCCCAAACAGAAGGGCCTGAGTATCCCCCCACCATCAAGCCCTGACTTCTAGGTAACTGGTTCTCTGCAGCAGTTCTTTCCCTGCAAGCACGACCATGACTTTTGTCCCTGCTGCATGTCCTGGTTGGATTGTCCTCAGAAGCCCATCAGTCTTTAAGACACTGTCGCTGGTCTTTCAAGACTAATCTCGTCTGTGAAATGTCCCCAGCTAATCTCAACTCACATTTAGAATAGAGCCTCCTCTCTGATTGAACCAAATGCTTGATTGATGTGCACATGTGCACGTGTGCTTGCATGCATGTACACACACATACACACATACACACACACACCCCAGAACTAGAAGACAATAGATTTGTGTTTTAAACCAAATTTGTGGTAACTTGTTACTACAGCAATAGGAAACTAACGAGAGGGGAGGGGATATGTTTTCTTACATTTTTGAAAAGAAAATATAGTAGCAATAGTGCATGGTTTATAAAACTTGTTAATTGTCGGGGCGCCTGGGTGGCTTAGTCGGTTAAGCGTCCGACTTTCGCTTAGGTCATGATCTCGCAGTTCGTGGGTTCGAGCCCCGCGTCGGGCTCTGTGCTGACTGCCAGCTCGGAGCCTGGAGCCTGTTTCGGAGTCTGTGACTCCCTCTCTCTCTGACCCTCCCCTGCTCACGCTGTCTCTCTCTCTCTCTCCTAGAAATAAATAAAACATTTAAAAAATTAAAAAAAAAAAAAAACTTGTTAATTGTCTTTTTAAACTAGAGCTTTATAAAAACCTAGGGACTGGGGTGCAGGGAAACCAAAGAGCAGGTACTGATATGGGATTAAGTGGAAGAATGAGGACCAGGACCAGAGTAAAATATTCTGACTCTTAATTCTGAATCATTTTTTCAATTGCCTCTTACTTGTTTCTATATTTTTGTTCATTAAAAATGTTAGTGAAACTGAGCCTGGGTGGCTCAGTTCGTTAAGCATCCGACTCTTGATTTCAGCTCAGGTCATGACCTCATGGTTTGTGAGACTGAGCCCCATCTTGGGCTCCAGTGTCAGCATGGAGCCTGCTTGGGATTCTCTCTCTGTCTCTCTCTCTCTGCCCCTGCCCTGTTCTCTCTCTCTCTCAAAATAAATAAGCATTTTTAAAAATGTTAGTGAAATAAATTAGGAAGTAAGTTTAAAATGTTTATTGCTTTGAATTCTTCATAAATATCAACTACATTATTTAGTAAAATTAAGTAATTGCAAGATTTTGTTGAAGCTGTAGTGGGGGGAAAGTGTGTACATTTCTTTCATATCTGTTCAGTTTTTCTGTCTCCTTCTAAAATCTCAAGCTGTTCATTCAAAATAGTGAGAATTATCTGTTTTATGGAACAGTTGCATGAAGTGTTTAACTTAAAAAAAAGTTTAATGTTAGGTCTGGCAGACCCTAGAAGTCACAGCTACAACCGAACATGAAAGGGTTAGTCTAGCTCTTACTCCTTTTTCTCTCTCTAGTTCTGTTCACCCATGAACGTCAGCCTGTTCTTACGCTGTTTTATTTTTTTCTCCATTTCTATAAGTAAATAAGCATATAATGTCTGTAACAAAATTTTGGCGGTACAGAAGGTTTATAGTGTAAAGCACAAGAAGGCTGTAATGTGGGAGAACTGAGCTCCAAGTCCGGCTCTGAGCCACACACCAGCAGTTCTTTGTGACCTTGGGCAGATCCTTGGGTCTTTGTAGGTCTTCACAGCCTCACCTCTAAAGTGAGCAGTTTCAGAGCTTCTGGATTAGAATGATCGATCAGATACCCAACAAAGAGAGCAGCAGGAGGACACTGACCGTAGTCAGTGGGATGAGAGCTTTTAACAAGTTTCTGAAATGTAAGAAGCAATTGGAAACTTGATGCAGATAAACAGAGCAGGGGAAGTGAGAATAAGTAGCTGAGACATTTGCAGCAAGGAAGAGAACCTATCTAGAGTAAAACCCCAAAGAAGCTGTGGGTGTAGAGATGACAGAGACAGAAAACGAAGATGAAACGAGTGCCCGGAAATAGGGGTGTTAATTAAAAGCATGTCTGTGAAACAGTTATGCTGGTTGGCTCTCAACATCCCCCCGCCACCCCCATGCTCAGCATTTGCACCTAGAGAGCAAGTAGGTGAGTGAAGAATTAGTAGGCTAGGATCCAGGGACGGACAGAAGACTAGTAGGGGAAGCCCAAAATTTGGGGCTCTTTCCCCTGAGGACATTTGAAAATTCTAGAATGTGTAACTGAGAGATTGAGTTATACTTTGTATTGCCTTGGGTGACCAGAAGACAGGGATTGTAGCCTGGAGCCCTGTAAGGGGCCGGGTGAACTTTTCACCTTGAGCTGGGACCAAAAAAGGATTGCACCCCAGAAGTTAAGAATGAGCCAGAAAGAAACACCCTTGCAGGCCCTGCCACTCAGCCCCAAATCATCTCATTTGCTGAACTTGAACTGAAGTGAACCCAGATTGCTAGTGCCCTCCACCAGGTGCACAGCAGAAGTGAATTTAAATTCTGGATATCAAACTATTTCTAGATAGCAAGCAGTTTTGCAAGTGCAAAGTCCCACACACCATCACAAATAACTAGTCACACAGAAGAGTAGACAGCATGCATATGACCCAGCACAAACAACAGAGAAAAGAAACGGATCCACAGGGGATGTTAATGTTATTGGATCCAAACTTTTAAATAGCTATGATGTTGTGTTCAGGATGGTAAAAGACAAGATGAAAAATTTTAGAAAAATAAAGACATAAAAAAAAGCTTAATCGAAACTCTAGAACTGTAAGATATAGAAATTGAATTATGAAGTTAATGGATGGTTTAATGGCATATTAGATATAACTACAGAGAGATTTATCAATCTGAAAGGTGAGTCAGGAAAAAAAATTCAGAATGAATCCTGGAGAGACAAAATGGTAAAAAAAAAAAAATTCAGGAGGCATGATGTATTCATTTTCTCTTGCTGCGTAACAAGTTACCACAGATTTGGTGTTTTAAAGCAACACACATGCACAATTTCATACTTCTCGTAGGCCAGAAACCTGCATGGGCTTGCCTGGGTTCTTGCCCAGCATCCCATGAGGCTGAAATCAAGATGTTGGCTGGGCTGCACTCTTATCTGGAGGCTCTAGGAAAGAATGTGCTTCTGAGCACATTCACAGGACCCAGTGGCTTCCAGCTGTAGGTCTGAGGTCCCCTTCCCTTGCTGTCAGTCAAAGGCCACTGTGCTCCGAGAGGCTCCTGCATTCCTTCTCATGTGCCCCCCCACCTCCCACCTTCAAGGCAGCCGTGGCAAGTCTAATCTTTCTCAGGGTAAAAATCGCTCAGTCTTTCCCCTCTTCCCAGCAGCCAGAACAAACTCTGCTTCTAAAGGGCTGTTGTGGTGCACCTGGCTTAGAGAGTTAAGCGTCTGACTTCAGCTCAGGTCATGATCTCGTGGTTTGTGAGTTTGAGCCCCGCGTCCGGCTCTGCACTGACAGCTTGGAGCCTGGAGCCTCCTTCGCATTCTGTGTCTCCCTCTGTCTCTGTCCCTCCTCTGCTCATGCTGTGTCTCTGTCTCTCTCAAGAATAAATAGACATTTAAAAATAATAAAGGGCTGTTGTGATTGTATTAGCTCCCATCTCTTGTTTGTTAATGAATATGCTTAGCCCTATTTATAGAATACAAGGTCAGTATACATAAAAACCAAATGCCTAAAAATTGGCTTTGAAAATGGCTTGGCATTCCCACTCTTAGCTAACTACTTGTCAGAAATGCGTGCATAAGGGACCTAGATAATATTTATGACTGTGTTTCTTACAATTGCTAGCAAACAGAAAACAACCAAATTATCCAGCAACATGGCATGTAGTCATGCAAAGGAATGACACAGAATGACACAGAATGAATTATAGCTACATACAACAACAGGTGTCTCCCAAATGTAATATTGAGTGAAAGAAGTCAGACAGAAGCAGTTCTAAAAACCAGGCAAAACTAAGCCACGAGAGGTTGGGGCCATGGGGAGGGGGGAGCTTGAATATGCACGTTTAGCCAGTAAAAGCAAGGAGGTGATGATCATAAAAGTCAGAAGTAGTTATCTTTGGGGACAGGAGGGATAGTGATTAGTAAGGGGAGGCTTTGGGGATACTGACAAAACATGACTCTTTGTGATAAAGCATTGAACTGAGGAACAGGAAGAGAAGGAAAGGGATGAATATCAGACAGGCATAGTCTCACCAATACTCAATGTTGGAAATCTGTGGAGTTTCAAGAGAAAATTTGTTTTGAGACAGAAGACAAACTATCAGTCAAGAATGAGGACAGAATAAGATCATTTATCTTCTGTGGACTCTTTTGAGGCAATTCCTTGAGGATGTGTTCCACCAAGAAAGAGAATGCAGGAACGTGTATGCCCAGAAGCATGGAGGCCAGGGAAGAGAAGCCCCAGGACGGTGGCTGCACAGCAGGCCTTGAAAGAAACTCCAGGAAAACATATCTTCAAAAAGAATGGACTAGACTCTAAGCAATAGTTCATGTGAGTGAGAAGGTGGGAAGCGCTGGGGATAGACTTTAGAAAGGGGTATTTTTCTTCTCTTAAAAAGAAAAAATGCTAGGGCACCTGAGTGGCTCAGTCAGTTAAGCATCCAACTTGGGCTCAGGTCATGATCTCACAGTTTGTAGGTTCGAGCCCCACATCAGCTGTCCGTGTTGACAGCTCAGAGCCTGGAGCCTGCTTCAGATTCTGTGTCTCCCTCTCTCTCTGCCCCTCCCCTGCTCTCTCTCTTTTTCTCTCTCTCTGAAAAATAAATATTTAAAAAAAGAAAAAATGCTTATTAGAAACTTATGGTGGAACAGCTAGGTAAAGTCGTGGTCTAAAGTGTCAAACAGCTTTAAAAGGACAGGATATTTGAACAATTGATGGGATATAAGAAAAGAAAATCCATCTGACTTTGATGCCAGAAACAGTCTCATTCCCTTGTGAGTGACAAGAAGGGTCATGTGACCCTTAGAAAACGAACTGTAATCCAAGCTCTGCAATTAGCAATGTTTGCATGTGCATGCATACTCTCTGCGTCTTGGTTTTCAACTTTTAGACACATCCGAAAAAAACACAGAAGACATAGTTGTAGGGACGGAATAGATATGTTCTCTAGCTTGACCATTTGAGACAGAAGTTTGGAGGAAGGGAAAGAGAGTAGATCCCTGGAGGCAAAAGGGGTGGAATGTGATGGTCTCATCTTACATACTGGTAGTCCAGAAGTTCCCTTGAAGGTTGATGGATCAAGAAATTGAGGCACGTTGTTTAAAGTCACAAAGGTAACCAAGGGAAAAGTTCAACATGACATGAGAGCAAAAAGCTGGGAGAGTTGGGGCTTTCAAGTAAGAGGCTAAATCTTCAGCTTGGGGGAGTAGACAGACAATATCTGAAGTTGATACATGAGGAAATAGTGATAAAAAGATATTCATCTGGAGTTGAGAAGTGACCGTAAGAATTAAAACCAGGAAAAATTGAAGGCAGTTGCTCCTGCAGTTGGAACTACTAGTGGGGAAAGTAGGTGTCTGCTCAGAGGCTCAGAATTCTTCCATTTGGTTCATTTGGGACAAAAACTTTTGAGGTCAAGAAAGGTGTATCTGTCTTCAAGTTCTTAAGACTGAAAAATATATGTAGTTACAAATGCACATGTATGTATGTTAATTACCTATTGCACAGTAGATTTATCTTCAACATTTTATAATTCATATGAGTGGTGCATTTACATATGGGCATGTGGGTTTACATATGTGCATACATGTCCACATACTGTGAACTGAATTAAAGAGAAACAATTACAAAGCCACGTGAAGTTTCTAATCATTAACATGTGCTACCATGAACAGCCTTCAATTTAAAGCTGATTCAATTAAGTTAAGGCTTTTGGCAAAAAAAAACATTAATAGGAGTGTATAAGTGGAAATGATGTTACAAACTGAATAGAATAAATAGAAACAAAATTTAAACAGTGCTTCAGTTCTGAGGTGGTCTTTGGCAGCTTTTAACCTCTAACGAGTAGCCAAAAAGTAATAATAACACCAGTAGTGCTATTAGCACTAATTTGTACAAAATGTGCAATCAGGCTACTCAACTCTCCCTATCTATTTTCTGGAGGAAAAGGAACTATAAATTTCAACTGGGAACTTGAGATGCCAGAAACAAGCCTCTGCAGGATTTTATTCTTACTATAATAGTACAAGGAGTTATTTCTAGTAGAATTTTATATATAGTAATTGCTTACGTTAGCGGTTTTGTGTCTTGGGGATTTAACCATGAGCTGAGATCTTGGCTTCTGTTTTCTCTTTAGATTCTTTTGTCTGGGAAAAACACAATCAAAACTTACATTTATTATATTCTTCTCATGAGCTCAACCATTTCTTCCACTGTGATACTCCAGAATATACTTCTATTTTATTCTGTGATAACCAGTGACCTCCCTCCCCGCAACTTATTGGCATATTTAAACTGAAGAGTTCATTTCTTAACTGGTCTTACATGCTATGTATTGAATTACTTGGTTCTGAGTATAATGATCTCAGCTAATATGATGAGAAGGCAGTGTGCAAAGAACCGTTGAATCCCATCCTAACCATAGCTGCCCTGTCTGTATCTCTGCAGAGCGACTGGTCCGTCCCACACTAACAGCCAGTTTACTTTGCTCTTGACGTGTAGAAGTACCTTGAGTGGAAACAAACAGAAAGAGATTTCCTTATTCGTTACTTATTTAAAAAGATAATGCCTTGAATGTATGTTCTACATTGCAGTATTTTCCAGAGTCTAATGGGTTCCTTATTATATTTCCTAATTATAGTGCTGCTTTTGATACAGTTCTTGGGATAAATGTTGCAGTCAAGAAACTAAGCCGTCCTTTTCAGAATCAAACCCATGCAAAGAGAGCTTATCGTGAACTCGTCCTCTTAAAATGTGTCAATCATAAAAATGTAAGTTACATATGTTTTCTCTGCATAATGTTGTCCACAATGTGATCATCTTCTGGGTCTTTGGAAATATGTTGAGTTTAGACATAGGGTAAACTAGTAATAACAGTAACTATTTAAATGGTTATATTTTATTGATAAAATTCTTTTTTTATATTTTTAAAATAATTTTTAAAGTTTATTTATTTATTTTGATAGAGAGAGGGCATGAGGAGGGGAGGGGCAGAGGGAGAGAAAGAGAGGATCCCAAGCAGGCTTTGCACTGTCAGCACAGAGCCCCGTGCAGGGCTTGAACCCTTGAGACCATGAGATCATGACCTGAGCCAAAACCAAGAGTTGGATGCTTAACCAACTGAGCCACCCAGGTGCCCCTGTTGATAAAATATTTAATCAACATTGGAGAATTTGCAGTAAACCAGAAGCATCACGGCCCAGTTTCGGTCACTGAAGACAGGTAGCAATATCAATTAACCCTGTAATTGTTTCAGTTTCAGTATTTCTGTTTCTATGCAGTGGCAACAGTATTGACCTAACAAACTGAGAAACAACAACATATTTTTTTAGAAAACCATTGTTCTGGAGCTTTTTACCTTGTCCTAAGGGCATTTCAGGTTTAAATACATGTTAGTAGATGGTGTGATATTCAAGATAGCTATCTACTCAGCATCTCCACAGAAATCAAAGCACTGTAAATTTCAAGGAGAAATTGTATGTTTCCAGAAGATGAGGCATTCAGGCACATTGGATGTCCACCACTGGTCTCTGAGCATTATTGTGAGCATGATTTTGATAACCTTGCCTTGTAATAAGAAATCACTTGTTATGTCTTGACGGGACTTTGGAGATCACCTCTATGTGACCGCTTTTTTTGTTGATGAGTATTTAAGACTACACTGAGTTTCATGCTATTCCCTTTGCTGTAGCATGAATGTAGCATCTTTCTGGTGTAGGGACATTACAGACAAAACTAAGATAAGTTTATTCTTTTGATTTTGTTTTTAATTTCTCCAAGGCATGCTTTATTCTTGTATATATTGAATATAAGTATATATTCCTTATACACTTAGATTTTTTTCAGATTATACAAAAGTGTAGTTATTATTATTATTTTTTTTAATTCAAAGGATATAAACAAAGAGGCAAAAATCCTCAAATCCCACAGATCATTATCATTAACATTTTGGTGAGCGTTCTTATACACGTATGTACATGCATACATGAACACGACCTTCTCTGTTATTGTACATCCTGCTTTTTCCCTCATGGAATGTTTCTGGACCTCAGATATATTAATGAGCATAGATGGAAGCCATTTTTTAAATGGTACAGATGCACAGTATTTATTTAACCAGTCACCTGTTCCTGGATATTTAGATTGTTTCCAGTTTTTGCTGTTATAATCAATGCTACCACAAACATTGTTATACATGCACTTCACACACTTGTCCAGGTAAACTTCTTGGCCAAAGCATATACTGTGCACTTCTGGTTTTAATCTGTGCTGACACATTGACCTCAAGAAAGACTGTCCATTGTACACTTCCGTTAAGAGTGCCTGAGAATGGGGGCGCCTGGGTGGCTCAGTCGGTTGAGCATCTGACTTCAGCTCAGTCATGATCTCATGGTTCTGGAGTTTGAGCCCCACATCAGGCTCGCTGCTGTCAGCTCAGAGCCTGCTTCGGATCTTCTGTCTCCCCCTCTCCCTGGCCCTCCCCATTCCCTCTCAAAAATGAATAAACATCTATATATACATATATAAAATTTTATATCTATACATAAAAGACTGTCTGAGAATGAGTTTTCTTTCAGAACCCCCAGCACTACCTTCAGGCTTGTCGTCAGACTTTACCAATCTAAGAGATGACACATGATATCTTATTCTTACTTGTGAAGTCGAGCTCCTTTCCATATTTCTGTTAGCCATTTATTTTTAAAGAATTTGTTTTCCGTGGCCTTTTCCCATTTTTTCCTTCAGCTGTTGGTGTCTTTCTTATGCATTTAGAGAAGATCCTTGGATATTAAAGCTGCCAACCCTTGCTTCTTTTCCATTTGACCTCAATTAAGTTGTTTTTGCCATACTTTTTTTTTTTAAATCTCGGTTTAGGTTTAACATAATCAAGTTTCGTAGGTTTCCTGTCATGCTTAGAAAAGGCTTTTCTACACTAGAATTACATAAATGTTTATCCATGTTACAATGTTTTATGATTTCATGATTTATGTTTAAATCTGTGTTGCATTTGGAGGTGATGTGAAGAATGAATATGGACCCGGTTTTATTTTTCCCTGGGTTAGCCAGCTGCCCCAGTCCTGTATACTGAATCATTCCTCTTGCCCTTGCTCATTTGAAATGACTGAGGATGTGTGTTTGATGCTCAATCAGTGGGGCTCATCGTTTAACTGTTGGGGTGCCAGGACCAAGGCCTTGTGGTAGAGGCCTTTCTAGAACCCTTTCAGTAAATACATAACACTGTGAAGGGTTAATCTTTGTCATACTAAAATTACAGCTTCATCTTCATATTTCAAAACTTTTTAGATTGTAAATAGTATTTAAGTTTTCAGAGTTAACATTGCCTTGGTGTTTTTCTGGCCACAATTTCTACTCTTATGTTCAGAGCCCGAAAGACATTATATGTTAAAATTCTGTCATAATCAGTCACTAGAGACACATAAAATGTGATTTGATTAAAAGTACATCTTATTTCCAAGATGAGAACCCTAATCATTGAACTTTTCTCAAAGGCCATGTAATAGGATGTTTTGGTAAAGCTAATAACAATAATAAATACTGAGTTTTGCTGTGATTTCTTTTTCAGTTTTAATACATTTTAACGTTAAGCTTGATTTTTGTAATTAAGTGGAGTTATGACATGCTGAGGTAAAATAAATTTTCTCTTTTCAGATAATTAGTTTGTTAAATGTGTTTACACCACAGAAGACTCTAGAAGAATTTCAAGACGTGTAAGTTTAATTTTTACTCAGTAACACACTGTGTATCAGAGACTGAAAACTTAGAAAAGTAAATAACTGCTTGTTTTACTTAGGAAATGTAGGTAGCTGTATATATTATTATTTATTTACTTATGAGAGAGCGAGAGCAAGCAAGCGTGCGTGTGTGAGAAGCGGGGCTTCAGAGAAAGAGGGAGAGAGAGAATCCACAGCAGGCTCTGCGCTGCCAGCATGGAGCCAAATGCCAGTCTCGATCGAGATCGTGATCTGAGCCGAAATCCAGAGCTGGACACTTAACCAACTGAGCCACCCAGGCGCCCCAAGTAGCAATATATTTTTAATGATATCTTAGCCACTTTTTTCTGTGGAAGAGAAATGTTAAGAAAGATAGATAATAATATTCATTATTTGTGCCTAGATATTATCATCCCCATAGCAGGTAAAATATGACTGAAAATAATTCTTCAGAGGCAGTGAGCGTTACTGCTGCCAGTTCACTTTGCTGAAATATAAAATGTTTTTTTCCATTCCCCGAAACCCAAGATTGTAGGGTTTGAGTGTTTATAATTATTATTTGAAGTGATTATGTCATTAAATCTTATGTTTCCACAATCTGAAATAGAATTATCTTACTAACAATAAAATATTAATTTATCATATTGAAATATAATCCCGATTCATCCTAAATTTACTGGTGTATTCATTCAAAAAATATTTGATTGCCATTTGTGTGCTAGGCAGTCTTGGGCCTGGCATATTTTAATGATCCAAAACAGGCAAAAATCCCTTTTATTATTAAAAATTGCAGGTCAGGGGCACCTGGGTGTCTCAATTTCTTAAGCATCTGACTCTTGATTAATCTCCCCTCAGGTCTTGATCAGGGTCATCAGTTCAAGCCCCATATTAGGCTGGTGCTGGTCTTGGAGCCTACTTAAAAAAAAAATTGCAGGTGGTCACAGTCCTTCTTAGAGCTTTTGAGATGGCCAGAGAAGATAAGCAATCAGTGCAAGCAAGGAAATGATGCCATCACAAGGATGTGGCAAGTGCTCTGGAAGAAGTGGGGCTGGGTGTAGGGGATCAGTAGTGCTGGGGGTTAGGAGTCCAGCTGCAGTCATCAGCAGGGTGGTAGGAGAAAGACATCACTCAATTGGTGCCATCTGAAGAAAACCTTGAAGGAGGTGAGGGGTTAGTCCCACAGGTACTTGAGGGAAGATGGTATCAAGATAGAAGGAAGAGGCAAAAGATGTGAAAGTGGTGCCATTCCTGGTGTGCTCTGAGCTGCAAGTGGCCAGTGTGGCTGGAGTTGGGGAGCATAGGAGAAAAGTCGGGGTCACTCAGAGAAGTGATAGGGCCAGACACTGATGGGCCTCTAGGCCATTGTAAGGACTTCCTTCTACTCTAAGACAAAGCAGTAAGACTCAGCAGAGGCGTGAGCTTCCCTGACTTACATTTACATTTTCAAAGAATAATTTTGGTTCCTGGGTTGCAGTGTGGAGGACTGCAGTGTGAGGATAGTGGTGTGAGGACTATAGTCTGAGGACTGTAGCTTAAGGACTGTGGTATGAGGACTGTAGTGTGAGGACTGCAATTGAGGACTACAATGTGAGGACTGGTGTGGAACTGCGGTGTGAGGACTGCGGTGTGAGGACTATAGTGGGCATACTACAATGTGAGGACTGCAGTGTGAGGACTGGTGTGAGGACTGTGGTGTGTGGACTGGCATGAGGACTGTGGTGTGAGGAATGTGGTGTGAGGACTATAACGTGCGGACTGTAGCTTGAGGACTGGTGTGGAGGACTGTAGTGGGAGTCTTCACTACAGTGTGAGGACTGCAGTGTGGAGGACTGGTGTGAGAACGGTGGTGTGAAGACTGTAGTGTGAGTACTGCAATGTGGGAACTACAATATGAGGACTGCAGTGTGAGGACTATAGTATGAGGACTGTGGTGTGGAGGACTCCACTGTGGAGGACTGCAGTGTGAGGGTAGGGGAGCTGAGAGCGGCACCTGGCGCTGGCCCGAGCCCCTTGTATGCTGAAGGTGCTCCCAGCTGAGGTGAGGTGGACTTCAGGCTGAGCAGACGAGAGGGTGAGGTAGAAGCCGGGCTCAGTGTTGGACATGGGCCTCAAGACGTCTCTTGGATGCTCATGTTGGCCTGGGAAGTGGGTGTTCAGAAAAGGGGCCTGGGTGGAGGACAGCAACATGAGAGCTGACAGTCTGTGGATCATATTTAAAGCATTGAGACCAGAGATCAGAGTAGATGACCAAGATGTGATAGAGAAGAGGAGGAGGCCAAGGACCAAAGGTTGGTACCCCCAACAGTAAGAAGTTGGGGAAAGGGACAGGGCACGATCAGCCAGTGACATTTGACAGTATGGCAGTAAGTCATCAAGGGCCTTGAGGAGGACAGTGCCCGCAGAGCGGTGTGGCACAACTCTACCAAAATGGGAGTAAGTGAAAATGGGAGAAGAATTGGAGATGCCAAGTATAGAGACCTCTTCGGGGAATTGCTTGCAAAGAGAGTGAGAATATGGCTCCACATGGCTCCACAGCTGGTAGGAGAAGAAGGTCAGAAGTTTTCTTAAGATGAGGTGAGTTAGAGCATGGTCTCTCTCCTGGTAAGTATGATCCAGTAGCAAATAAATAAGTAAATAAATATTTAGGAGAATTTGAATTTTGAGATTCAATTTACTATGATATGAAATTGTTTTGTCTTTAACTTGAAATACATCAAATTGGTAGTTTTTTCCTAAGCTTCTACTAAGTTCCATTTTATGTTTACTTCTTTACAGGATACCTTATAAATATTTGGAGAAAGCAAATTATCTTTTTTTTCTTTTCTTTCTTTCTTTTTTTTTTCTTTTTTCTTTTTTTTTTTACTTTAGCCAGTGCAGTAATGAGGTAGTAAGTTATTACTGTTTCCTATAGAGTTTAGTAACCATGAAGGAATTTGGGGTGATTTTTATGTGTACATGGCTGATCTTTTTTTCCTCAGGTATTTGGTCATGGAATTAATGGATGCTAACTTATGCCAGGTTATTCATATGGAGTTGGACCATGAAAGAATGTCCTACCTTCTCTACCAGATGCTCTGTGGTATTAAACATCTGCATTCGGCTGGTATCATTCATAGAGTAAGTAGTGATGCCATGTCAGTTTGGTTTTTAAAATCATGATCATTTTGTTACCATAATTCTCCAGGTACAAAAGAAGTTAATATTTTTTTAAAAAATTTTAAGAGAGAGAGAGACAGAGCGCAAGTGGGGTAGGGGCAGAGAGAGGGAAACACAGAATCTGAAGCAGGCTTCAGGCTCTGAGCTCCCAGCACAGAGCCCTTCACAGGGCTCGATCCCACTAATTGTGAGATCACGACCTGAGCTGAAGTTGGATGTTTACCCGACTGAGCCACCCAGGTACCCCAATTTTTAAAAAATTTGTCAGTGTTGAAAATCCAAAGAAACCATGGGATTGTGTAGAGTTTCCAAATATTGTTGAGAGTAGAAGACATTTTCGTGAAGTGCCTGGTTTGCTCAAGCCTGCCTGAGTCACCTTGGATGCAGGCTTGGCTGCTCCATTTGATGCTGGGAAAAAAAAAAATTAACATTTAATTTTGAAGTAACTTAAAAATTACAAGAACAGGACAGAAAACTCCCAAAATTATCCCAAACTATTTACCCAGACTCATCTATTCTTAATATATTCACCATATTTGAAATTGTATTTTTAATGAGCCAGGAACTTAGGTTTGGAGTTGGGAAAGGTTAGAGGCTAAGTAGTAAATGATACTGTTGCTTGAGAAATCTTACATAAATTATAGGCCAAATATCCATTTCTTATGTTGTAAAATTTTGCCACTCTGTCACCTCAGCCCCACTGTTGGGAACTTTGGGAATGGCCTTGGGTGTGCCTCTTGACACACCCAAGTCCCCTGGGATTTGAATGACAGCTGCCTGTACTATCAGAAAGTAACATTTAAAAACCGGTGAGATACAGTGTAATTTTCTAAGCTGGTTTTAGGGGCTCTTGGTTATTTTTTGCCTTGTAGCACTGTGTAAACAGAATATCATGACAGAATTTTCTTTTAACAACTAAAATGTTGAGTGAGGCTACAGGCAGAGATCATATCATTTTGTTGGAAACGTTCTTAGCATTCCCTAAATTATTACTATACTAATTCTGTTGACAGACTGTCGGTAGATATTCTGTTCCAACATCAAGAAGTTGTAATTTCTCTGAACGAAAATCTGTGTGGGGAGAAAGATAGTGAGACAGGAACAATGAGGCCTATTCACACAGAAAAGAATAGAGAGATTTTCAATGGTGCAGAGTAGATCAGTTAGGTGCCAGGAAATGTTGGCTGCAGTTGCACAGCCCACCCACCCGGAGAGGACCAAGCCACCCTCCCCTGTCCTGAGCCTCAGGTCTGTGACCCCAAAGCCAGCAAGCCAGCAGCACACCTGGTCCTCCCTGGGCCTGTGTGGCGCGTCACACACTGAGAAGTCCTGGCTGCGTGCTGTTGCTTAAAATATGGCCTTTGCTGCCACCAAGTGTTCAGTTAAACTAATACACATTTGGTTTAAAAATAGCATTTTTCCTCTTTTTTAAGTTTTTACTTAAACTCCGGTTAGTTGACATGTAATGTAATATGAGCTTCAGGTATACAACATAATGATTCAGCACTTCCGTACATCCCCCGTGCCCATTACAACGTATGCCCTCCTTACTCCCCATCAACCTATGTAACCCAACCCCCCTCGCCTCCCCTCTGGTGACCCTAGTTTGTTCTCTAGAGTTAAGAGTCTGCTTCTTTGCTTACTTCTCTCTCCGTTTTTTCCCCTTTGCTTGTTTTTTTGTTTGTTTATTTTTGTTTCTTAAATTCCACATATGGGTAAAATCATATGGCGTTTGTCTTTGACTGCCTTCTTTCACTTAGCATAATAAGTAATACTAATTTTTTTTAATTAAAAATAAAGATTTCACAACATACCATTATATTTATCTTCCTAAAATTTTCATAAGCCTTTATATAAATTAAGACACTCATGAACACATTTTGTGTTAAATTCACCCTTCATTTAAAAAAAATTTTTTTTAATGTTTTATTTATTTTTGAGAGAGAGACAGCATGAGCAGGGGAGGATCAGAGAGAGAGAGAGAGAACACACACAGAATCCAAAGCAGGCTCCAGGCTCTGAGCTGTCAGCCCAGAGCCCAACATGGGGCTTGAACCCACAAACCGTGAGATCATGACCTGAGCTAAAGTTGGGCACTTAACCAACTGAGCCACCCAGGCACCCCTAAATTCACCCTTTAGAATAAATGTCCGGCCTTATTATTACTAGGCCTCATTATGTTCAGCCTTATCAGTTTTGTAAAGGGAAACAACTTGCCTCACTTGTTTCTCCCTTCCTGGACCAGGAGATTCATGGGGAAGCAATACCCTCCCATGCCTGGGGACCTTTCCAGGGCTGAGGCACACTCACGCCCATGTTACAGAATGTTGGGTACCTGAAGGTTGGTCCCGCCCCTGCTGACCACAGTGTCAAGGAGAGTCCAAAGAAGTGTCTGCCTTGCCCAGCACAATGTTTAGAAACCTGAGAACACCTGAGCAAATGATTCCATGGACCACTGCTCCACCCTGCCCACCACCCCACGGGCCTTGCCACTCCTGTCTTATATCTGTTCACACATTTGTGCGCCTGCCAGGCTTTGTGTTTCCTCGTGAAAAGTACTGCATGTCCGTGTGGGAAAGAGAGAGAAAGCAAAGAGCGAGAGCCCCCTGTTGGGACCCCCTCCAGGACCCAAGAGGTGAACTGCAAGAGCCCTTTAGTGGGTTACCGGTTGTCCATGAGCCTCTCCAGTCCTTTCTTCTATACACGGACCCATACACAAGATACACACTTCCGGTTTGGCTTATTAAAGTGTTTTCATACTACACATAAAACTTAATTATTTGAAAAATAAAACACCCACGATCCCACCACTTTTTAGAATCACTTCTAAGATTCAAAACTTAGAAGAGGTAGAAGGTCCCCAGCTCTCTGTTGCTGCCTAGAGGTGGCCAGTGATGGCAGTTAAGTGTGCTTCCTTCCTAACTTTACAGTGACACCCCCTTCTTCTTTATGCTGATGGCAACACATCCGCATGGACTTATGTCCTTTTGACTTTATATTTTTTAGACAGGAGATCATCTTGAATGTAATTGTTCTACAACTTGCTGAGCAAGTTGGTTGATTTGTTCTTTATTTTAATTAAGGATTAAATAGTTCTACAAATATTTATTTAAAAAAAAGAGTCCCCACCCCCTCCTTGTCACTTCTCACTCCTCAGAAGCAAACCCTGTTCTCTTAGCAGTCATGTTGGTGTTTCTCTCTGTATCTTGAAATAATAGTAGATCTCTGTGCATTGGCCTCTTTTCAGTTGGGGACATAAGGTACCGATTTCGCTCCGTTTTGCCCACCCATACCCGCCCCCTGACACCTTTCCTGCTCTTCCAGGTATTTACAGTGTCGTCAGATTTGGGCCGGTATTGATAATGGATTTTACATCATGGTGACCCCCTCCATGCTCTCTGCTGCACAGCCTCCTATTTATACCATGATCGTATTCAACGTTTTGTCCCTGGAATTAGCAGCATTTGTCTTTTGTTTACATTTCAGTTTTCGTTGTTTTGTTTTTCAAGGAGGGGGTGGTTTCTGTTGCCTGCTCACTACGTTAAAGCTAAGCCTTCTGTGGGGCACCTAGGTTCTCCCTGTTCAGCCAGGTGAAGCTCTGTGGCGTCGCCTGCGAGATCTCGCTCTTGGAGCCTCAGCGCTGCTCCCAGCTGGGCGGCTGCCCCCAGACCTGATGCAGAGGGACTGTCCAGGCCCCGGCCCCAGCATTTTCCTGGCGGTCCCCTTCACCTTTTCCTGGTGTTGGACCCCCTGCTTCCGGACCCCTGCCCCATCTTTCTTGGATTACTCCCTTGTTTCGGTGGAACACATCCCCCAGTAGCTTCCCCAGAAGTGGTGCATGTGAGATAAGTTTTCTGAGGCCTCCGATGCCTGAAACTCTTTACTCTGCCCTGTCACATGCGTCAGAGTTGGGTGGACATAGAACTCTTTGTTACACATCAGTTGCACTCCAGGTTGTAAATGCAGCACCCCGTTTATAGTGTGGTGGGGTTTGGCTTTTGAGCTTTCCAATACCATTCTTCTTGCATTCTACTTCTATTCTTCTATTTCTAATACCATTCTTACTTCTTTTGCAAGTACCCTGTTGGGTTTTATCTCTGGAGTCTTCTAAAACTGTTCCTTTATTTCTTGCATTCTGAAATGTTACGATAATATGCCTTGATGTGGAAAATTTTTAATTGTGGTGGGCACTTGGTGGCCCCTTCAGTCTGGAAGGCCATGCCATAGAGCTGGGAGAAATGGGGTTGGGCTGGGTTCTCACAAGGCGGGGTGCAGACCTCCATCACAGAGCCCTGTCTTCAGGCTGCACTCCTCACCCATGCCCTCCCTGCGCCGCATACAGGCACATCTGTTGGATTATGCCTGAGGCCCAACTCTGGAAACTTGATTTCAGTTTTTCTCGATTATGGGCCAGTAGGAGTGAAGAAGGAGCCCAGGCTTCTCTTCTGGGGGAAGCTGGAGGGATCTGGGAGGCCTGCCTTTACCTTTACACAGATCTTCCCCAAAGCTCCCTTGGTGGCCATCCCTGCTGCACCCTCCCTTCTGGAGTACCTGTCGTTCACTTCCTGAGCAGCTCCTGGCCATGTGGTCTCCCGTGCCTTGCTTGGGCCACACTTGCTGAGGTTGGAACGTGCTGTACTCAGCCACGTCATTTCCTGCCTCTCTGCTGCGCTTTGTCCCCATAGAGTGTGGGTTTTCACAGACAGCACTGGCATGCCAGGATGGCCTTCGTTGGACCTGCAGGATGCGTACCGGGAGAAGGCCTGTGAGGAGGAGCTGGGGAGCGGACTGGAGCGGGTGGAGAGGCGAGCAGGAGGCAGCACGGGTCTGACCCCTCAGAGGGGTTGAGGGCAGAGCCGCAGGACAGCCCTCAGAAAGCTTCACCTGCCCTGGAGTCCATGAGCCGCCTGCCGGGAAGTCTGGTGTCTCACAGGAACGGGCTCCTGCCCCACACAGTCCCTGACCACGAGCCACACAGGTCAGGAGAAGCTCCCCATGCTCCCCATGGGCCTCTCTTCTTGAGGGGAAACTGAGGAGAGGTAGGCTCCTGGGACAAACGATAACTCCTGTCATTGCAGCTGCTCTGTGGGCCCCGACAGATGCTCATTCTCTCCCTTCTCCATTCTCCATACCCTCAGCCACCACCTTGACAGGTCACTATGGCTTGCCTGCATGTGACCCAAACCTTCAAATCTGAGGGGTCTGACTCTGGTGGCTCACAATGGGCCACTGGATCCATGGACCCACCGGCAGTCACCTCCCCTGCCATGCGAGGGTATGATTGAAATGGATACACTTGGCAGCTGGAGTGACCCCTGCATTGGTTCCTTGGCCTGCGAGGTTAAGAAGTATCACGATGGGGAAGGGCAAGTGGAAATGTGAGACCGTGCCCTCAAGATGAGTCAAAAGCATTATTGATCTGGGGGAGCCGGGAGGGTTAGAGATTACTGCCACCATCGCAACCTAAGGAATGCAGGGACAGTGGTCGCTGTCACACCTCAGTTTGACTCACTAGTCCAGCTGAAGAAAGTAGGTGGTCCTAGAGAGCGTAGACCTCTTCGGCATAGCCAACTTGGAGTCCTGGTTACAGCTGCGAGGCGTGACATGGAGGAGTTGCTGGAACGGATTAATGAGACCCCAGGGATGGCGTGAAGCCATTGATTGCACAAATGCATTCTTTTCTTCTATACGGATTGGGAAAGAGAATCATAACGGAGCTGGAAGAGGTCTGGGCCAGTCTCCATGTATTGCCTAGCCTCCCAACCCCCTCTAAGTGGGTCTTTGAGTTGCAGGGTCCACGCAGACCTTGTGTCTGGAAGTCCTCCAGATAACTGCTTAGCCTCCTGTCCCCAAGGTTCAGTCACCCAGGCAAGTGGCTGTAGGTACTTGTGGGGAAGAACTGGGGAAATCAAGGCAGTGGACGCTTGGCCCCAGCTGCAGGGTCCTCCTTCCTAGGACACCTCTTCAGTCAGTGGGCTCTGATCTGAGAACTGACCAGGCCTGGTGGTGCTTTATGGGGTGACGCCTTCGGCCTCCTGCTCTCTGCTTTGTGCACTCTTGTTTGTCGTCCCAGGGACACCGCGCTCTGTTAGCCATCCCCACAGTCTGTGGGTCAAGCCCCAAGTTCAGGTGTCCTTTGTATTTTAACGTGTGTTTCTTATTTTCCTTGTTTGGGGTGGTTTTCAAGATTTTAAAGGACAGAACTGTCTTGACTCTGCTGCCTTGAAGCTCTAAGTCCAGTTGGTTTTGGGAAGCTGCCACTGGTTTTGTGTGGAGGCAAATGAGAGGGCAGCACGGAAGTGGAGAGCCCCCTGCTGGTAGGCATCCAGAGGCTGGCCACCTCTCCCGAAACCTGCCAGGACCATTGCCCACACCTGACAGCCTGATTTGCATTTTATTATCATTGTGTTCCAGCAGGTAGCAGTAAAGTATGTTCCAACCAAATCAGTAGAAGCCAAGAATTCTCTGACACGTGGAAGTGGCTGGAGATGGGGCATGTTTTCTCTTTCTTTTTTTCAAATTTAAATTCAGGTTGGTTAACATACAGTGTGGTCTTTGCTTCAGGAGCAGAACCCGGTGATTCCTCTCTTACATACGACACCCAGTGCTCATCCCGAAAAGTGCCCTCCTCCATGACCATCACATG
>NW_024081062.1:1494700-1570062 GCF_003009895.1 Hyaena hyaena | reverse complement strand
TTTATTTACTTCTAGGAGAGACAGAGAGAGAGACAGCGTGAGCAGGGGAGGGTCAGAGAGAGAGGGAGTCACAGACTGAAACAGGCTCCAGGCTCTGAGCTGGCAGTCAGCACAGAGCCCGACGCGGGGCTCGAACCCACGAACCGCGAGATCATGACCTGAGCGAAAGTCGGACGCTTAACCGCCTAAGCCACCCAGGCGCCCCAACACACCACATATTCTTTATCCATTCATCAGTCGATGGGCATTTAGGCTTTTTCCATAATTTGGTTATTGTTGATAGCACTGCTATAAACATTGGGGTTCATGTGCCCCTACGAATCAGCATTTTTGTATCCTTTGGATAAATACCTACTAGTGCAGTTGCTGGGTTGTAGGGTAGCTATTTTTTATTTTTTGAGGAACCTCCACATTGTTTTCCAGAGTGGCGGCACCAGTTTGCATTCCCACAGCAGTGCAAAAGTGTTCCTTTTCTCCACATCTTCACCAACATCTGTTGTGTTCTGAGTTGTTCATTTTAGCCACTCTGACCACTGTGAGGTGGTATCTTATTGTTGTTTTAATTTGTATTTCCCTGATGATAAATGATGCTGAGTATCTTTTCATGTGTCAGCCATCTGGATGTCTCCTTTGGAGTATCTGTTCATGTCTTCTGCCCATTTATTCACTGGAATGTTTTTTGGGTGTTGAGTTCAGGCATGTTTTCTAACTTGCTCTGCAGTTCATTGAGTTGGCTGGTGGCTCGGCTGTAGTAACCCTTATCCCTGTGGCTATGCTTTAGCTCAAAGGCCAGGGTAGATTGCAGGAGCTGATGGGTGGCAAAGTGTAGCATTAAAAATTTTTCAAAAATCAGCCTCCTAAAAAGAAAGCGCCTATTGACGTCTCCACCAACAGTGTAAGGAAGGTTCTGTGTCCGCTTCTGCTGCCAGTCCTGGATGTAGTCATTCTTTTCCTCATTGCCACAGGAGAGACCAAAAATAGCTCCTTGTCATTTAGAAATTAAAAAAATTTTTTTTTTCATGAATTTGAGCATTATTGCGTTTGTTAGCAATTTGTATTCTTGCCAGTCTTTGCTTTTAAAAAAAGAAACTAGAAACAGATTAGTTTATTTTGCCTTAGCTGTATTACCGCCTCCTCACAGGGAAGAGTTGCTGGTGTGCGTGAGGGACTAATTCAGCCCCCGCAGAACTGTGGGTGCAGGGTGGCAGGGCTGCCCCAGGTCTTCCCCACATCAGGACTCACGGAGAAGGTGGTCACTCGGTGTTCTGGGGCCAGCGAGGGGCCAGGGTGTCTGGGTGGGAATTGGTGGGAATTTTCACTGCAGTTTTCAAACAGTAGATATTTAAACTGAACCCAGAAAGTTTAGAAGGAGAACATTTAAGAGTAACGGAACATAATTTCAGCTGATGTAATTTTAAGTGGTTTCCTAGTTATCCTGTGAACGCATTGCAGCCATCACTGTCTTGAGGCATACCTGCATATACTCATCTGTGACACATCACTAGGAAAGCCTCAGTCAGGTACTGCACCTGAAACCTCACGCCTAACACCCTCCCAGGTCCTCCTGTGTGGCGTGACTTGGGAAAATAATAGATGGGGATACTGTAGAAGGCACAGTTTCTAGAGTGAGTTTGCAGGTAGAAATTGGATTCTTGAGGAAGGGTCTGGAGTCGGGGGTGGGAGATGGGGTCACCACGAACAAAGGCTTGGGGTTGTGGGGGAAGAAACTGCAGAAATTGTGTTCATGTGTTCAGGGCATGGGGTATAGGCGAGTGTGACGTGTGCATGCACACAGCAAGCATTTTCCAAATGTCTGCTATGTCAGCCAGGTTCCTGTGTCTCCTGTCACAGAACTGGCCCTGGCAGGGGAAGGTGATGGTGCCTCAAGGGTAGGGTGGGCTTTCTTTCCTGAGAGGAGGAAGTGATTGTGGAATACTTTCTCTGAAAGAAAAGCCGTTTGAAGGTTGCAGAGTCAGAGAATTCTAGCCCCGCCCTGTGCAGCATGGCTGCCACTAGCCATTGTTGTGCGCTCAGAATGTGGCTATTATTGTAAATACACAGTAGATGTGAAAGATAGTACCAAAAAAAAGAATGTAAAATATGTCATTAGTAATTTGTATATGTTACTTTCATTTTAAAATGGTAACACTGTGGGGGCATCTGGGTGGCTCAGTTGGTTGAGCATCTGACTCTTGGCTTAGGTCATGATCTCACAGTTTATGAGCTCCATGTCGGGCTCCATGCTGAGTGTGGAGCCTCCTTGAGATTCTCTCTCCCTCTGCCCCTCTCCCCTGCTAACGCTCTCTCTCTTTCTGTCTAAAATAAAACAAAAACAAAACAAAAATAAAATAATAATAGTATGGATATATTGGGTTAAATAAGATAGAGTATTAAAATTCATTCTACCCATTTGTATTCATTCTTCCTGAGTTGGCTATTCACAAGTGTAAGTTCCATACATGGCTTACGTTATATTTCCTTGGGCAGCAGGATGAGTAGTAAGAAGGATGGGAGGAGGGATGGGTGGTCTCTGAGGAAGCTCTGAGGAGATTATTTAAACAAAGGGATGTCATGAAGCTTCCCATATGGGCCTGAGGGCACCCATCCAACTCCTTTAGGCTGATCTATATTCGTTTCAACTTAAGAGAGTAGGATTTCCACGGACGAATGGATCAAGAAGATGTGGTTTATCTATACCATGGAATACTACATGGCAATGAGAAACAATGAAATCTGGCCACGTGTAGTGACATGGATGGACCTTGAGGGTGTTATGCTGAGCGAAATAAGTCAGGCAGAGAAGGACAGATATCACGTTTGCACGTATAGGAGGATTAGGAGGAACTTAACGGAGGACCATGGGGGAGAAGAAGGGCGGAAATGGTGGGGGAAAGGGAGATGGCCAAACCATGAGAGACTCTTGATGCTGAGAACAAACTGAGGACTGATGGGTGTCGGGGGGAGGGGGGAGATGGGCATGGAGGAGGGCCCTTGTGGGGATGAGCACTGGGTGTTATATGGAAACCAACTTGACACTAAACTATTTGTAAAAAAAAAAAAAAAAAAAAAAGAGAGAGAGAGAGAGTGGGATTTCCCAAAATCCCAGTGTTCAGTTGTCACTTGCCCCACCTTCCCCCAGGACTCCGGTACGCCAGCAATCCCCAGCCTCACAAATCCCTGCCAGGACAGTGTTGTCCACTCTGGTTCCTCGTGTTCATTTAAACCATTTCTGCTGTAGGACTTGAAACCTAGCAACATCGTAGTAAAATCAGACTGCACGCTTAAGATCCTTGACTTCGGCCTGGCCCGGACAGCATGCACCAACTTCATGATGACGCCATACGTGGTGACGCGCTATTACCGGGCGCCCGAAGTCATCCTGGGCATGGGCTACAAAGAGAATGGTGAGTGCGGGCGGCACATGACTGCTGGTCACCACCAGCCTTGTCCCGTGAACCAGAGGAGGCACAATGTGGGGACTGCGTTATGTGCAGGTCATCCCGGCCCAAAATAAGTAATCTCCCATCTCTACTGGCAGAAATCCCCCACTGTTACAAATTCCCTTTCGAAGTGATTATCTGTGAACATCTATCAAAGTATGACATGTTTATTATAGAGTAGTATGCAAACCTGTAGCAGCAGCGGTACCCAAGACCTCCCCGGCCCACCTCCGGGTCTCAACCCCCAAAGGAAGCCCCATCCTCATTTCTAGCACCACAGCTTGCTTTTACTTACCGGTGAACTTGGTATAAATGGATAATACATGTTCTCTTCTGTGTAAAATTGCTTTTTAACATCAAAACTTAACCTACTCTAGCAATGTCAGAGCTCTTTGTAACTTAGCTCTTGACAGATTTGTTGAAAGCACTCAATCACATTTCCTTGCTAAGAGTCCAAAAGTTTGCACAAGCCATCGGGGAGTGAGCTGTGCTTCAAGTTTTAGATGCTCTGTAAGCAGTGCTCCCACTCTGATTGATGAGGGACACAGCGCTGTGGCGCCCTGCTGGCTCCTCCCGCCCCACCCCCACCCTCACTAAATAGCCCGGCTGAGGCCTGGGGTTCAGCTGGGTCCCACTTAAGAGGGGGAAAGGCCGGAGGTCGGGACACCTCTGGCAGGTCCTCACCTCGACCCAGAGGAGCAAGCTGCCCCTGTGAGGTCCTGACCCCGCAGTTTAGCGAGGACCATTCATATGGGGGTGTCATGTCCATATGTTACAAAAGCTCCTGTTGATAAACTGGGTCTGCCTCTGTCGGGAGGGGGTTTGAGAAAGAAGCGTGGGGGTCTCTGGCTGGTTTTAACCACCTGGTGTTTGGTAGTGGACATCTGGTCTGTCGGGTGCATCATGGCAGAAATGGTCCTCCATAAAGTCCTGTTCCCAGGAAGAGACTGTATCCTTCATAGGGAGAGGCCCAGCACCGGCCATGGGGTGGGGGGTGGGGGCTGGGGCGGGCACGTGGCCCGCAGACAGCTGTGCGGGGACACCCGCCGCCTCTTTCTGGGGTTTTGTTTGCTTCTCAAGCTGGAAAGCACAGCAATCTGTGGCTCTCAAGCCCAGATTGCCGCAGACTGAAAGCCAGAGGAGAGGCCAGCAATCATTTGCACTGTGTAACAAGCTCACCCTTAGCAGCAATTTATTTTTCCATATTTGTGTGTTTGGTACACTGTTAGAATTCCTTTTCTTCACCTTTGTTTTGTTCATGGCACTTCATAATTTTGTCATTTCATTTTATTTTCAGTTGATATCTGGTCAGTGGGGTGCATCATGGGAGAGCTGGTGAAAGGTTGTGTGATATTCCAAGGCACTGATCGTATCCTTCCCGGGACCTTCCCGGCCATGCTTTCCATAAATGCCAAAGGCGGCAGGAGCTCAAAAGGAAAATGTTACAATTCTAGACTGTGTTCTAAGGGGGTCTTTACTGTGTTTGTTAGTGTCACAAACCAAACGGTTCAACTTTACGTTTTCTTTTTCACTTGACTACCTTGTAATAGTTTTATTGAGGCTTAGAGTTCAGTTAAACTGATTATATTAGTTATTAATTTTATCAAAAATAGCTTAGAGATTTATTTACCCTTTGACAGATGTATTCTGATATTTAAGTGAAAATACCATTTATTTAGTTCATCAGTTAATTTAATAAGGAAAGTTGTGATCTCAATAGGCCAGCACCCTTGTGTCGTTTAATTAGCATACCATTTTGTTAGTTATCTGTATGGATTAAAATATTTTCCCCCCAACGTAAGAACTGAAGCACACTACGTAAAACTGAAATAAAAAGAGGGTAAAAGGAAAAGTTTGTGAGGAACAGTATATGTTAATTTTCTTGCCCGTTACTCTGCTGACATTTTGTAGAAATTTTTAAAAGATCCATCTAGAAGGTTCTTTTGTGAAACACCTGGAGAAGTCTTAAATATAGAATGCAAAAGATTAACTTATACTGTGGTTAGCAAATCGTATTAATGACATCAAGCATAAAAGAGAAGAGACAATGTATGAGTTGTAACAGCTTTTTTTCCTCATATTCCTCCATCTTCAATATTTTTTACTCTAACATGGTTCTTCACATATTCCCTTTTTCATTTGTGTTCTAACCACTTACGATTTTCGTTAGTCTTTGAATTCGTTTTTTTCGTTATGAAAGCTTAAAAGTGGTCTCTGTCCATTGACAGATTGATGGTTAATTTTAAAGGAAATTGAGCTGTGTAGTCAGTGTCTTGTATATGTTTTATTAAAGTTGCTTTCGTTTTTTATAATTTTATAAGGGTGATTTTTCTTGTGACATAAATTCTTTACAGCACAAACATGGAATGAAAAGATTTTGTTCCTGTCATTTTATTTGCCTTCCTTGACATTTTTCACATCACAGATTTTATGTGGAGTTAAATACAGCATTTTACTTTGTTCTAATAAATTTTCCAGCAGTTTTCCATAGCCTTTCCTTTGATTTGCTTGTTCCAAACTGTAAATAAGGAGGACTTTATTCTGAAAAACAGACTCAGTTTAAAAAGGAAAAGTTGATATATTCTAAAGATAAATAATTTAGAAGTATCTACTTAACATTTCGATTGTCTCAATTCTTATTCATTTTATGCCTTTCCTTTTTTTAATTAACTAAGAAATGTTTTCTTCAGAAAGTATAAAAATGAAAACTGTGGATACTTTTTGGAGCATTATTAAGTAATTTAAAAATCCTACTTTACATAGTAACATCTTGCAGTGTCAGTAATTAATAGTTTTCTATATAAGGCCACCTAATGTCATTCTCCAAAGTACACACCGAGATTAACATCATTCTCCAAGGACAGCTTTGCCCACCCCTTCAAACATTAGATTAAAAATTGCTAGGATGGAAAAAGATTCTGGAAAGCAGACCAAAGTTCTCTGAGCTTTGCTTTCAGATGCATGATCTGGGATGGAACAGGAGAGCCTGTGCACACAGTAGCCCATGAGAAAGAGAGCGCTTCGGCCAGACCGCCTTCGGTGCATGTGATGGCTGTGCTCCCTGGACGAGTCAGGGCCTCTCTGAGCCTTGGTTCCTCTTGGCTGTAATGAGAGGCCCGCACAGCATAAGGCACAGAGCACACGCACACACCTGGAGGGTCAGCCAGGCTTGCTGGGATGGCCTTTTCCTTTCCTGCCACCCTTTAGTCTACAAAAACGACCCTTATATCATGAACACACTAGACACACATTGAGCACCCACTGTTTCTAGGCTCCTGTCCAACTCACACTGGGGACGCTTGTTCTAGATGCTGAGCTAGGGCCAGACTGTCTGGGGCCAGAGCAGCAGCAGGGAGACAAGGGGCTGTTCCAGTTGTTTGGTGGGAAAGCCTTGCACGCCACACCATTCTGCCTCGGCACCTGTAGGAGCCAAGGAGTGAGGGAAGCGAATACACTGGTGACTCAGTGGCCAGGACTCCTCTCCCAAGCAAGGCTGCAGACGGCCAACATTCTGGAACAATGGAGTTGTCGTCTTAGTTCTTCCTGAGAGCGTGTTCTGCCACCTGGATTCTTTCATCATGATGTAATTGCATCTTCCTGAAACAAACCTCGATTAGATTTTTCTAAAAATTTTTAAAAACTACTTTTTAAACATTGCTGCTTACATGATTTTTTTTTTCTGGCCCACATTCTCTTGCATAATTGTTTACAGTTTCAGAATCCCTCACCAGCTCATTATTCCAAGCCCCCTGTAAAACAGGCAAAGCTGGTGTTTTCTGCATTTTACAAAGAAGGGAGTTGAGACCCAAGGAAGACTGACTGCTCCACACCTGACGCGTGTCTAGTGCACAGTGGAGTCTAGAACCCGGGTCATATGCTTTGAAAGGAAATAAAATGCGCTCCAGAGTACTGCAGTGATGCGCATGGTCAGTGCCAAGTAAAACTGAGTGACCTCCCAAAGCTGTCAGTCTAAGCTGGGTTACAGGAAGGCATGTTGTCCCGTGAGAGAGGACGGGGTGTGGGCTCAGAAAGCCCTGGCTCACGGGCCACACCCCACTGTAGACGGAGGACTCCGATCTGTCTGCTTTAGGGAGATTTCAAATCTAAGTAGCCTTGATGTGAAAATTTATTTCGGTCTGCCTGAATAATATTTATCTAATTCCATCCTTAATCACTTCTGTCATAAGGATTCGTCAGTTACAAGATTAACTGTATTTTGATCTAAAAGGGGAAGGCATACATTCCTCAGTGTGTTGGTTTAACAAACTATGATCAGAGTTTATAAAGGAGCAGAGTTTTTAAAAGTAGTGTCAACTTTGGAGACCTAAACCACCATGTGAATATTATTTCAGAATACCTCGGCTGCCCCAGTGGGACAGCCTAGTTAATTACCTGTCAAGAGGTAGAAATAGGATCTAAGTGTTTCTTTGAATGATGCTACTCCATGTAATGTGACTGAAAGCCCCTTCAGTTGTATTTTCCTCAAGAGACTCCTTAGATATTGATCAGTGGAATAAAGTCATTGAGCAGCTAGGAACGCCGTCTGCAGATTTTATGAAGAAACTTCAGCCAACCGTGAGGAATTATGTAGAAAACAGACCAAAGTACCCCGGAATCAAGTTTGAAGAACTCTTCCCAGATTGGATATTCCCATCAGAATCTGAACGAGACAAAATAAAAAGTAAGACGCTATTTCTTCCCCACCCCACCATATCCATTTTCACAATCCGGGGAACACTTTCATCTTTTTGGGTTTGCATTCTGACACCTATGAACATTAGGAGAAAAAAGAGTTGAAACCCTCAGATAAAGTTATTTATAGGCTAGAATAAAGGCTTGGTGGAGGGAAGGCTTAAAAGACCTAAAAGTTCTGTCTCACTAAAATGGCCTCACCGAAGCCTTTGGTCCAAATAAAAAGGTTCACGTCAGTCTGAAAGACTCTGATGTTAATTACAGCAATTGGAATTAACAGTTTTCAGGTGTAAGGAATAAGAAACACTTGAATTAAGATTCTAGCCCAACTAAAGAGTTAGAAACCATATTACAGTTCAATTTAAAAATCTCCTCCTCACTTCCTCCTGTGCCTGCCTCTAAAAATGTGATTTAAGGAAAAGAATAGATTTCTCTCCACATCAGGGCAAACTGGCTCAGTCAGAAAAACCCCTTGTCTCCTTTGCCCAGCCATGTGAGCTTTAATTGCAGAAACCTGGGTGAGCCTTCTATTTGACTGAGTTCTTGAGCTTGTTGGGTTTATTCCCAACAACGATCTCTAGATTTTTTTTTTTAAGTGTCTGTTGCCAACATTCTATACAGATCGGCATAGCAGAGGTATCCTTGAAGTGTTCCCTAGTGTGCAAACGTGAGATCATTTATATGGTTGAAAAGGTCTGCTCTAATATCATTTTGATGGGACATCAAGGGGGAAAAAAGCCTGCCCATGTTTCTTGCCTGCACTTTAGGCAGTGCTGCCCTTCGCTCTGATCCTGGGCCTTCCCTGGCGGGACCTCCCCCCACCCCCGCCAGACACCCCACAGCCTCTGGTTGGCCTGTGTCCACCTGCTACCCTTTCCCCAGGCCCTGCCACCCCTCCTCTCCTCCCAGATCCACAGGCAAGAAATAACATTTGAAAACCTAATTTGTAGTGAAAGTGGTTGCTTGGCTTATTCTTAAAGAAAAAGGCTCGATTAGTCAGGAACCGATTACAAATTGCTCAAAGATGATACATCTTTGTTCTCTCTGTACTGTCATGTTTTCTTTAGACGATTTCCTGTGTATGAACATTAGTTTATTAATCTAATGTTTGTTTCCACCCCAGCAAGTCAAGCCAGAGACTTGTTATCGAACATGTTAGTGATAGACCCCGACAAGCGCATCTCTGTGGACGAGGCTCTGCATCACCCTTACATCACTGTTTGGTATGACCCTGCTGAAGCAGAAGCGGTAAGCACCCGTTTTCAAAAGGCTTGTGTGTAAAGGCAGGGTCAAGCATCTCCTCTCCTTTAGTCCAGAGTGGCCACATCAGGATAGCAAGTTCTAGATTTCACAGGACTCCAGAATACAAAGCGGCCTACGGTTGTCTGGGACCTGGGTCCCTTTTGGGAGACTTGCTGCAGGGACTGCAATTGGGTGTAGCTCAGGAGCGAACATGCTTCTGCGGTGGTGATACTGTTCCTTTATGTAGATGCTCGTGTGTGATCATAATAATGTCACCATTTGCTCAGCTTCCGTTGTGTGCCTGCCAGCACTGTGCCGTGTGCGCCTTGCTCAGAACACATTCTAAAGGCCACCCCGTCAGAGAGGCTAAAAAACTCACTGAAAAATCACAGGTTTACTTATCCTTCCCTGAGGCGCCTGCCGGGGAAGCTCCACTTCCGGGTTTGGCGCCCAGGTGCATTTTTCCATAGCTGCTGGCATGGGTGAGCTCTGGCTACGAGCGAAGTAACCACATAGCGGCAGGGTCACTTGCTGCCATCACAGAGCACATTTTTATGAGTTGGCCTATGGATTTAACCACCATGTTAAACACTGTTTTGTGTGAAAGGAATCCCAGTTATAAACATGTGATCTTGTTAAGCAGGTTTTTGGAACAGCTCAGTGTGAGGTGGGGATTGGGTTTGGGGGCTCCACCATGAAGCACAGTGAACCTGAGCTCTGTTCCAAACCTTCCGGATTTCTTAGCCCACCCCTTGTCTGGGGCGGGTCTCCAGAAAGCAGCCTGTGATTGCTGCTTTTATGGTTCCATTTGGGCAAATGTCATTAGAGTATTTTGAGGTCATGTGATTCTTAAGAGGGCCATAAAAGTTGTATGTTTTAGGTTAATTTTTTCCCTATTTATTTTGATTCCGAAACTGATGTAATATCACACTTATGAGGAAATCTGTAAGAAGCCACGTATTGCATGAAAGCCACATGATAAATAGATTAGAATCTTCAGAGTGATACATAGAAAACCCGACAGACTCCACCAGAAGCCTACTAGAACTGATCCAAGAATTCAGCCAAGTTGCAGGGTACAAAATCAACGTACAGAAATCGGTTGCATTTTTATACACCAATGATGAAGCAACAGAAAGAGAAATCAAGAAACTGATCCCCTTCACAATTGCACAAAAAACCATAAAATACCTCGGAATAAACCTAACCAAGGATACAAGAGATCTGTATGATGAAAACTATAGAAAACTTATGAAGGAAATTGAAGAAGACACAAAGAAATGGAAAAACATTCCATGCTCATGGATAGGAAGAATAAATATAGTTAAGATGTCATTACTACCTAAAGCACTCTACACATTCAATGCAATTCCAATCAAAATTGCACCAGCATACTTCTCAAAACTAGAACAAACTATCCAAAAATTTGTATGGAACCACAAAAGACCCCGAATAGCCAAAGTAATACTGAAAAATAAAACCAAAACGGGAGGTATCACCATCCCAGACTTCAGCCTCTACTACAAAGCTGTCATCCTCAAGACAGTATGGTATTGGCACAAAAACAGACACATAGACCAATGGAACAGAATTGAGAACTCAGAAGTGGACCCAAAAGTATACAGCCAACTGATCTTTGACAAAGCAGGAAAGAATATCCAATGGAAAAAAGACAGCCTTTTTAACAGATGGTGTTGGGAGAACTGGACAGCAACATGCAGAAGAATGAAACTAGATCATTTTCTCACACCATGCACAAAAATCAACTCAAAATGGATAAAGGACCTGAACGTGAGACAGGAAACTATCAACACCCTAGAGGAGAAAGCAGGAAACAACCTCCTTGACCTCCACCGCAGCAACTTCTTACTTGACACATCCCCAAAAGCAAGGGAATCAAGAGCAAAAATAAACTGTTGGGACCTCATCAAGATTAAAAGCTTCTGCACAGCCAAGGAAACAACCCAGAAAATTAATAGGCAACCAACGGAATGGGAAAAGATAGTTGCAAATGACATATCAGATAAAGGGTTAATATCCAGAATCTATAAGGAACTCACCAAACTACACGCCCGAAAAACAAACAACCCAGTGAAGAAATGGGCAGAAGACATGAACAGACACTTCTCCAAAGAGGACATCCAGATGGCCAACAGACACATGAAACGATGCTCAGCATCCCTCCTCATCAGGGAAATACAAATCAAAACCACACTGAGATACCACCTCACGCCAGTCAGAGTGGCTAAAATGAGCAAATCAGAGAACTCTAGATGCTGGCGAGGATGTGGAGAAACGGGCACCCTCCTACACTGTTGGTGGGAATGTAAACTGGTACAGCCCCTCTGGAAAACAGTGTGGAGGTTCCTCAGGAAACTAACAATAGAACTCCCTTATGACCCAGCAATAGCACTGCTAGGAATTTACCCAAGGGATACAGAAATGCTGAGGCATAGGAGCACATGTACCCCAATGTTCATAGCAGCACTCTCCACAATAGCTAAAACATGGAAAGAGCCTAAGTGTCCATCAACAGATGAATGGATCAAGAAGATGTGGTTTATCTATACCATGGAATACTCCATGGCAATGAGAAACAATGAAATCTGGCCATGTGTAGCCACATGGATGGACCTTGAGGGTGTTATGCTGAGCGAAATAAGTCAGGCAGAGAAGGACAAATATCATATGTTTGCACGTATAGGAGGATTAGGAGGAACTTGATGGAGGAACAAGGGGGAGAAGAAGGGGGGAAATGGTGGGGGAAAGGGAGAGAGGCACACCATGAGAGACTCTTGAATGCTGACAAAAACTGAGGACTGATGGATGTGGGGGGGAGGGGGGATGGGCATGGAGGAGGGCACTTTGGGGATGAGCACTGAGTGTTATGTGGAAACTAATTTGACAATAAACTATTTGTAAAAAAAAAAAAAAGAATCTTCAGAGTGATTTCATGGTCTTCATGCCTCATTCCTTTTATAACCATTGATTTTAGCTGTGACTTAATTTTCAGCCACCACCTCAGATTTACGATGCCCAATTGGAAGAAAGAGAGCATGCAATCGAGGAGTGGAAAGGTAAGGGCTGCTTTTGCCCCTTACTCATGGCACTTCTTCAAGTCCTGTAAAGGGGTGGGGGGAGGCTTTTCACTCATTGCAGAAGGCTTCCCAGGGCAGGGGCAGAGACCGAGACCCTCTTGGCCCATCTCTTGCTCCTCCCTAGTAGAGAAGGAACTTGGAGATAACAGAATTAGAGAGGCGTGCATACGAACTGCGTACCGTTTGTTTCCAAAGATCGTAAGACTGACCAAACAACCCACAGCAAACTCAGCCAGTAATCAGGAGGTTGAACTAACAATTTTTCATTAAAAAGTAGGATCGAGGGTCATTGAGAAAGAACCCTGGTCAGTGCAGGTCAGAAGTGGTGACGATGGGTCCTGCCCAAGCAGATTATGTCTGCTTTTCCCCGGGCATCCGGGATGCCATGATCTTCGTGAGCACTCAGCAGGGTGACTCACATGGCCACACTCTGTGGCCAGGAGCAGGCTTGTAGGCCTCATGAAGGGCTTGCCATGTGCTCATCCTGGTTCACAAATACCAAAATTGTAGGAGCCCCTAATGCATCTTTAGCAGGTTGTTAGCTTTTCTCCCCAGTGAGGATGGAGCAGACTGAAGTTGAAGCCAAGAAGTGACTGAGGAATTTGGATTAATTTCTGGCCAGTCTGGAGGGGCTTCTGGCCCACATATGGACACTGGTTTATTTGGAGAATCCCAAATAACGATGGAGAGAAACCTGTGCAAACAGTATGAAAGCGTCCAATACTTTAAAATGCTCTGTGAGAGCCACTTTGCTAGTCCCCTGCCCCTCGTAAAACCCCCCCATGTGGATTTGCAGCTGCCTACATTTTTGGCTGCCTTGACAGTTGGGTTGAAAAGATGTAATGGATCAACAAAGTGTGGGTGGTGTGGTCTAAGTAGACTATATTATTGAATTAACCATGTATCACAATTAAAAACAAGATACCACAGTGCCCTTGGAGGGGTTTCAGTTGATTTGGAAGCAGGGTTCAGAGATGCAGAGAAACTGACGGAGGCTTTTACCTTGCATTTGTGTTTGAAGAGCTGATTTACAAAGAAGTACTGGACTGGGAAGAAAGAAGCAAGAACGGTGTTGTGAAAGATCAGCCTTCAGGTTAGTGATTGTTTTAATAGTTGATGTTTCCCTTTCACCTGTACAGCTTTTCCAAATGGCAGTGGTGTGTTAAATGCCAGTTTGACTGGCCCTGGATCTGGAAGCTCCTCGTGTGAGGTTGTCTACCTGTTTGGGTTTGTCTTGGCAGTGGGAACTCCCATGTTACTGACGGGCCAGGCACCAAGCTAACTGCATTGTAGACAGTCTTATCTCATGCTTGCAACTGCTGCCATCAGCTCCATTTACAGACGTGGGAGTTGAATTTAAAACATTTCCAGTGTTTTAATTTAATGAGCGCCTGGGTGGCTCAGTCAGTTAAGCATCCGACTTCGGCTCAGGTCATGATCTCACAGATTATGGGTTCAAGCCCCACGTCAGGCTCTGTGCTGACAGCTCAGAGCCTGGAGCCTGCTTCAGATCCTGTGTCTCCTTCTCTCTCTGCCCCTGCCCTGCTCTTTTGTTCACTCTCTCTCTTTCTCTCAAAAATGACTAAATATTTAAAAAAATTTTTTTAAATAAAATGAAACGTTTCTAATGTGCATGACCCTCTTCATACTTGCCCCACGCAATTAAAAAAGAAAATCAGTATAAATAAAATGCAATTTGATTTTCTTTTGAGAAAAACTGTTCATATGATTCTCCCATATTTCTACGTGGTCTACCTAATGGTAGATTCATTGTATGACTGCTAGAGACATATGTGGTGTTACTTTAGGTCCGTAGGATCCCATTTGCTTCCTAAATGAAATCCTTCAAGTTATCTTTTCTTCCTCACCTCACACACACCCCTCCCCCAAAAGCACATGCACACACACACACAGAAGTGCAGATCACACTGCTTACTTTCTCTTGAATTTTATATTCAGCATCACGTATGTGTCAAGCATCTAGAGATTATGTAACTTCTAGTTTAGGCGCTTGTAGTTAACTAAGCACAAATTTCAGACTGCAAGCACTGCCCTCTGAAAGCTTGAATGTTTTATTTTTGCTCAAACCAGACTAAAATATGGATGGTAGGAAATAGGATAGTTTCACATACCTTAAAAAATCACAATGTCATTTTTCTGGCTGTATAAAACAAAATGAACAAGAGGCTACTAAATCTTTTCCTTTTTTGCTCTGCTTTGTTTGTATACAGTCTTTGCTTCTGCTAACAGATGTTTTTATTACAAAAGAATTCTTCAAAGGTTGCTGCTTTTTCCCTCGGACAAGGTGTTGATGGACTCTTGAACCCTATTTGGGTTTTGGCCTTTTTGTGACACTGATAGTTGTAGGATGAGTTCAGCAGTTTTTCTATTAAAATCTTTTTAAAAGCAGATATTAAAAAAATTTTTTTTAATGTTTATTTATTTGTTGGGGGGAGGGCAGAGACAGGGAGACAGAATCCGAAGCAGGCTCCAGGCTCTGAGCTGTCAGCACAGAGCCCCACACAGGGCCTGAACTCACAAACTGCTAGATCATGACCTGAGCTGAAGTCAGACAGTTAACTGACTGAGCCGCCCAGGGGCCCCTAAAGCAGCAGGTATTTTTTAAGATGATTATACACATGCGCATATGCGGTGTTTCTCCCCTGGGAAGAAAAGGAGAATGTTGCAGGTAGGCCAGGGAACCGCAGAGCATGGAGCTGAGGAGTGGCCTGACCTCTCACTGCCTGAACCTGCAGCAATGTCGTGCCTCAGATTTTATTATATTTGGTTTTCTTAGCACAGATGCACCAGTAAGTAGCAACGCCACGCCTTCCGAGTCGTCCTCCATCAACGACATCTCATCCATGTCCACCGAGCAGACGCTGGCCTCAGACACAGACAGCAGCCTCGATGCCTCGACGGGACCCCTGGAAGGTTGTCGATGATAAGTTCCGAGACGCAAAGCTTGTCATCGGTGAAGGAACTCTCGCTTCCATGGGCCTGAAGTGCTTGGGGGTGGTTGATGGAACCAAATAGAAAAAACTCCATGTTCTGCATGTAAGAAACACGATGCCTTGCCCCTACTCAGTTCTAATAGGATTGCCTGCCTAGATTATAAAACGAAGCAGATCATGTCTGAAGGAAACAAGTACAAGCCACACTTTTACAGATTATGTTCAAGGTCATTTCAGGTGAGCAATTAGAATAGGTGATTTTTTTTTTTAAGTTGTACGGTTAATAGTGGTGACAATTTCTCATCCTCAGTAACTGTTGGGACTTCATGCATGTGACCACATGTGCTTGCTCGAACTTGCCATCTAGCACTTTGGAAATCAGTATCTAAATGCCAAATAATCCTCCAAGTAGTGCTGCTTCTAGAATGATCTCTTAATCCTCTGAAGTAATTTGGTGTCTGTCCAGAAAAAATAGATTTGTGTGTATTAATTGGCCACCGTCATATTATCATATCTTCTTTTATGGTATGATTTATTCTATCTTTTGTATTTGAGAAGGAATATAATTAAATCTATTTAATAAATAAAACATACAACTTTTCTTAAATTTGTCATGTTTTGGGCTGAGAATTATCACTGCTAAAACCAAGACACTTCTAGGGACACTTTGTTTCCTCTAAATTGTCTTAGTCTGGAATGATTGTGCATTCAGCTTTATTGCATGATAAAATTTTAAGTTTTGTGCTGCTTAGGACATATATACCTTTAAAATCCTATCTACCCTTACCCCTCTTTCCTGGTCTTCTGGACTTATTAATTTAAAATGCCGCCTAAAACTTAACCTTCTTTATCAGGCACTTAACACTCCACTTCGATGACCTGATGGCCAACAGATTCTTGAATCCATTAGGCGAGGGTAGAATTTTACGAAACGGTCCCTGAAGGCGACCGCAGTCACTTCCTAAGTGCTTGCTTTGCCCGAGACTGCTCAGGGTTCTCCCTTACTTTCCATCCTGCAAGGTGAGATGTACCACCTCCCCAGGCAGCGTTTCTGGTTTCCAATCTAACATCTTTGCATGATTTTCTTTCTTTGCTGAAAGAAACCACATTAAATGTCCCCCCGCCCCCCCCCCCCCCCCCGCCTCGGGTCTGTTTTAGGAAGCATGGTGACTCAGAAGACCTGTGTGGTGGTGATGGCTTATACACCTTCCCTTCCCCCCCCCCCCCCGGGTCTGTTTTAGGAAGCACGGTGACTCGGAAGGCCCGTGTGGTGGTGGGTGTTTCCACATTTCCTTTTCCTGAGGGAAACCCATGAATTTTCTGGGAAAAACTCCTCACAGGGATATGGAGGAAGCACCGTCAAGAGTAGTGATTGAGTCTTTTCTGATTTAAAAATGCTCACCTGAAATTGATGCTTTCAGACTTTCTGATGTGGAAATCATTGGGAGTTCACTAAGATACTGAGTATTGAAGTGTCACTACAGAAATGGAGTTACAGTGGTCACATTTTGACCACCTGTGCTCATGATGCTTGTCCCTTGAGCTTATTGTGTTACAGATTCATACCTTGTGTTTCACTGTTGCGGAAACTATGGACTGGGTCAACATTCTATAGAATGTGTGTTCTGAGGAGGAGCTTTGATAAGAAAGTCTATCATAAATATTACCTGAAATATACGATTCTGTCTGCACCAGTTGCGTATCTTATTGGTTGGTCTTATCACTGGAAACTGGAACCCTTGACGGAAAAACATCATCTTGAAGTAAGAGATAGTTTTATATTGTGAGGTTTAGACACATTCAAGTACAAGACGGAAATACTAACTTGGACTGAAGCAGAAACACCTAGTACATGGCTTAGGGTGGTTCTAGTACATGGCTTAGGGTGGTTCTGGTGTCAGAGGCCTGACGGTATAGTGTAGAAAGTTATCACCACACACATACAAACATCTCACAACGGCCTTCTTGCTAACGTGCACTCTTCAAAAAGACTTTACTAAATCTATAGAAAGCAAAGCAAAGAAAGGAGAACCTTTAAATTGCATTGTCTGCCCTAGGCTGACGCGAACCCGGCTCGGGGATGCCGCGGGCACAGCCAGCTCCTGCCCGCTGGGCGCCCCCGCAGACTGGCTTCCGGCTCGCTCTTTTCTCCGTGCGTGCACGGGGGCAAGGAGCTGTGCTGGTGTGGATGGCTTTCCTGCCAAGCCCCCCTTCCACCGGGTTGCAGCGAGGGCTCCTAGGACAGGCCACACAGGGCTGCAGACAGCAGAGCCCCGCAGAAATACCTCACCCCGCTTCCGGGTCCTCCGTCCCGAGCCGAGATGCGCCAGGGTCCTGGTGCAGCGCAGACCGTGTCTCACCGCCCTCCGTGGATGAATGCTGACGTTAGACAAAGAACCAAAACGTGCTCAACTTTTTCATCTTTTCTATTTTATTTTTGTAATTTATATTGTACACAACCCTGGAAGTAACTATTTTGGACACATATTTTTATAAACCAGGTAATTTATTATTAGCCTGGAATTTGGACTAGGTTTATTTTATTTGTTGGCTTAGTTTTCAGTCAAAAAGGAAATGACTGCCTCCCCCTCTGTCGGGTCTTGACCTCAAGAGCAGGTAGAGTCTATGAGAGCAGGAGAACATTGTGGAAACACGGACTGCTCAGTATTGATCAGTTGTGGTCGCGGAAACGGAAGTGGGGCTCTGTTTCTGTCTTTGGGACACAGAGCCCGGAGCCTCAGTGCTGAAAGGAGAAAACCCTTGGCAGGGCCCCTCGCTGACACCCCTGGGTGGGATCCCGGTTTAATCTAGATTCGATACCGTGTGAGTCATGGTAATGATGTACGAGTTTGTCTGGTTGACTTCTAATGTACTCCGCTGGTGTTTCATACTGGTAGTGAATACAGGTGTGACCTTTCAGACTGCATATCTCAAAAGTAACATTGCCTAATGTTTTATAATAAAATATATTATGTGTGTTTTGATTGGTGAAAATAATATAGATACATTTTAAAAGACAAGTGTATAGCATGTCCAATTCTTGTGTGTTTTTAAGTGACAATTGACTCTCTTTCTACATCACCATCTCCGATTACAGATTTAACATGAACACGGTCAACGTCGGAGTGTCGTCATTTACAGCAATATTAGCAAATCGTTTTAACTGAAAGTCAAAACATGTCTTGGACTTCTCTCCCTGAAAATATTGTGCAAATTTCTCAGTTTTCAAAACTAGGCAAGTACAAAATCAAGTATTCCCAGTATTGGTGTAATCGTTTTTCTCACAAGGCATGGCCAGGAGAATCCAATCATCGGTCTTTCCTCGTATTACTTAAAACGTAATTACTTAAAATTACTTAAAGTCCTCATATTACTTAAAATCGTTAATGGTGCCTGTGTGCTTGTGGTTTTGTGCACAGGATGAACCACCTTGATTTTGCTTCTGTTTCTGAGGCACTTTAAGATGGTCACAACTGAAAACCACAGGATTAGGAGTGCCCTTCATGGCTCACTTTCTTTTCTCTGCTTTTTATTTATTTTTAAACATTTTTTAAATGTTTTATTTATTTCTGAGAGAGAGAGAGAGAGAGAGAGAGAGAGAGAGACAGCGTGAGCAAGGGAGGGTCAGAGAGAGAGGGAGATACAGAATCTGAAGGCAGGCTCCAGGCTCTGAGCTAGCTGTCAGCACAGAGCCTGACACGGGGCTCGAACCCACGAACCATGAGATCATGACCTGAGCTGAAGTTGGACACTTAACCGACTGAGCCACCCAGGTGCCCCTCTTTTCTCTGCTTTTTAAAAGGGCTAAAATCAGGGGTGCCTGGGGGCTTCATCAGTTAAGCATAGCCTCTGTCAGTTAAGCGTCCGGCTCTTGGTTTCTGCTCAGGTCATGATCTCCCAGTTTATGAGTTCGAGCCCCACATCGGGCTCTGCGCAGACAGCTCAGAGCCTTCTTGGGATTCTTTCTCTCTCTCTCTCTCTCTCTCTGTCCGTCCCTCCCCTGCTTGTTCTCTCTCTCTCTCTCTCTCTCCCCGTCTCAAAAATAAACAAAAAAAGATTTTTAAAATAAAAAATAATAAAAATAATAAAAGGGCTAGAATCATTCCAGATAGATGAGTATCAATCTTATTTTTAAAGCTCTCTAGAGAAGGAAAACGTGCCCCTTGATATGGGTCTGGGTTCCATCTCTCTAGCATACCCCCTTCAGCACAGACAGTACTAAAATACTTCTTAGTTATTGACTGACATGGTGACTGTAGTGGGGTGGGGCTTTTTGGTAGGGGGGAGGGTAATCCTTCAGAACAACCTAATATCCTGAAGATTCTATGGCACTTTATATGAATTTAAGCATAAGGTTACCTTAGGCAATAAGGCAGTTACTCAATATTTTGTTTTTTATCAGGAGAACTGGTAACAAACTGACAGAGTGGGCAGTCATGTCTGGCTGAGACCGTATGCGACTGGGATTTAGGAGGGACATGCCCATCGTGGCCAAGGGGAACTTGTCATTCACCACGTCCTCAAGGCCCTTGGCCACAGGCTGCTTCACAGTTGGAAAGACCAAGGCTTTGAGGGCCTGGGGTTCTTGTGAGCAACGGTGTTTCCCACTACCCTTTCTCTGCTGGTACTTCCTTTTTTTAAAGTTTATTTATGTTGAGAGGGAGAGAGTGTGTGTGTACATGAGCAGGGGATAGGCAGAAAGAGGGGGAGAGAGAGAATCCAAGCAGGCTCTGTGCTGTCAGTACAGAGCCTGATGCTGGGCTTCAGCCCACGAATCATGAGATCGTGACCTGAGCAGAAATCAAGAGTCAGACGCTTAACCAGACGAGCCACCCAGGCACCCCTCTCTGCTGGTGCTTTAGAGTTGGAAGGGAAGTTCTCTAACACAGCCCCAGCCGCGCACGACCCTGAGGAGCTGCACCTGGCGGAAGTCGGGAGAGCTTGCAGAGCCTCCACTCACTGCCTTATGTTCCTGCAGCTGCAGAACTTTGGCGGACTGAGGCAGACGGGGTCCTCTCCCAAGAAAAAGGCTGTGAGCACAACATTCTGCCACACTTTCCGGGGGGGTGCTGCCCCTAGTGGGTAACTGTGTTAGGAGCCCCATCCCCAGAGCAGCTTCTAGATGCTGCGTGTCCGTTGAGGGAAGCAGAAGCTGTAGAAGCCTGCTCTGCTCTTACTGGCCCTGACACTTGCACGTGGGATAACATGAGATGTAACCAGGGACATCCTCACTCTGAACCCCAGCACTAGTCGGTAGGGCTTACTTGATGTCAAAAAGAGAATAAATATAACGGTCCAGGTCCAGTGAAATGGGTCGTTTCTATTCCTTGCATGCGGAACTCAGGTGCAAGATCGAGAAGAGCTACAGGCTTATACTACAGACTTCATGGAGTCATAGATAAAATTAAATCCATCTCTTCATTTTAAAGAAGTTTGTGCTGAGCTTTGAAATAAACTCTGAACTTGCACTTCAATCCCTAGTTTATTTTCGTAACGTTTATTTTTGAGAGAGAGAGAGAGTATGTGTGTGTGTATGTGTATGAGCAGGGAAGGGCCAGAGAGAGGGAGGGCAGGGAATCCAAAGCAGGCTCTGTGCTGACAGTAATGAGGCTGATGCAGGGCTCAAACTCACAAACTGTGAGATCATGAGCTGAGCTGAAGTCAGCTGCTCCACCAACTGAGCCCCCCGCCCCAGACGCCCCTTAAATCCCTCCTTTAAACTGTGATTCTCCAGGAATATTTTCTCCCCTTCTCCCAAAATGTCCCTGCGACCTTCTTAGAACCTTTATAACATGCTTTAAAACTGCATTTCATTCATTCACTTGGCTTTCATAAAACATTGAGGATGGATGGAGAGGAGAGGCTCTCCAGTCAACACCTCATTTATGGCCGGAATCCACCTGATTAGGCCATTCAGCCTGTGCTCAGATGGCTCTAGTGAAGGAAAGGGCCCTCCCTGCCCGTGGAGGTTACCTTGGTTTTCGTTTTTTGTTTTTTGTAGTTTCGACCATTAGAAAGTTCTTCCTTGAATAGAACTGCACCCTGGCTCACAAGCTTCCACCCCCAGACCCCAGGCCTTCCCCTTGGGTGAAACAGGGGGAGTCTGATCCATCCCATGAGACAAGATTTACTATGTTAGGTGAAAGAGTAACCCCCAAGTCTTCCTGTCTCCGGCTCGAGCCCAAAGCTCATCCATCCCTCTCTCACGCGAAGAAGCCCCCAGAGCCTCACCATCTTGGTTCACCCTGCAAATGTGGGTCTCAAAGGGAAGGTAATATTCCAGATGCAGCCCAAGCAGCGTGCTCTGCACACAGGGCCTCCCCAGCTAATTAACACAACGTCAGCTGCCTTCTCTTTAACAGCCGTGCCACACCCGACACCTGTAGTCCATCAGAACTGCGGGGTTTGTGATGTCGCACTTAATCCAGGTCCTGTCATCCTTCATAAGGGTTCTCTCTGCCAGCTTGTGACCTCTGTCAGTTTTATGAACAAGAGCAGGACCTTCAGAAAATTCATCCAAGTGGTGATTAACAGCCTTGCACGGCAGGACAGAGCCCGAGGGCAGACCCCAGCAGTCACAGAGAGGGACCCACGTGGCCAGCGCTTTGTCACCTCCTGGAGGGAGGAGGGGGATCAGCTCAACAGCAATGTCATGCAGCCCGTGTGGAGTGTTATCTTGCCACGTGGTCAGGAAGAAGGCTCTTGATGGACACCACACCGAAATCATGAAGGCACGTTGGCAGCACACTCTGATCTACTTCCTAGTCACATTTCAGGAAGAGAAATCAGTTTGTCACCACGCACTGGTGCTCCGAATTCATTCTTTTGTTTTCTCTTGGGCATTGAGTGACAGCCTCCTCTTATATATCTACATTCATGATGTCCTGTGGCCACTTAGAAAACACAGCCAGTTGTCCCCGCATCCCCAGATCAGCGAGTGGGGGAGGCTAGGGTAACACGTGGTGGCCCTATTTTGTTCCCGGGTGAATGAAGACGTGATGTGTTCACAAGTCTGTAACTGTGATTCCATGGGGGGCTGCTGACGGAATTCTCTGTGGGGCAGAGCCGGGCTCAAGCCGTGTGTGCATGACCTCAATGGCTTAGCGCCTTGAGTGACCTGCCTCTTCTGGGGCTTTGCCTTTTTGCTTTCCTTTCCAACTAAGAATATTCACGCTACTTCATTTTCATCTGATTTTAATCCAGCCTGGAGCTCCAAACAGACTCTAAGAGGTACATGTGAATAGCTCTCCATGTCACAGTGGATCCCTTTGGTATTTTTAAGCAGTCAGTTGTCAGACCAAAGAAGCTGTAAGATGGGGTGCCTGGAAGTGTCTGACTTCCGCTCAGGTCAAGATCTCACAGATCGTGGGTTCAAGCCCTGCATCAGGCTCTCTGATGTCAGCACAGAGCCTGCTTTGTTTGGATCCTCTGTTTTGAATGAAGATCCTCTGTCGCCCTCTGTCTTTGCCTCTCCCCTGCTCGTGCTCTCTCTCTCTCTTTCAAAAATAAATAAATGTAATTTTTTTAAAAAGAAGCTCTAAGAAACATTTGAGCAGCAACATTCAACTGTGTTTATTCTCACGTCTTCTCAGAGGTGGTGGCTCCCTCACCACACGTGCTAGGGGACCAGCACAGCCTGCCCCCCCGCCCTCACCCCCTCCTGCACCTGCTCTCTGCAGGACCCTTGCTGCCACAGGAGCCTCTGTGCTGTGTGATCTCTCTCTCCGTCCATCTCCTCCGTATCCCACCATCAGCTCACCCATGTTAGAGACAGTGAGCTCAGCACCTAACATCACCCTCGATTGCCCCCCTTTGCACCAGAAATCAAGAACATTCTATATTCCCTTTCTCCACCTCCTCTCCTCCCATCTGCTCCCTATTTTTAAAAATGCAAAATATATATATTCCATGTATATATATATGTTAGAAAATATAATCAGGAATGAGAAATTAGGGGCACCTGCGTGGCTCAGTTAAGTGTCCGCCTCTTGGTTTCAGCTCAGGTCGAGATCTCACTGTTCATACATCTGAGCCCCAGGTCAGGCTCTGCGCTGACAGCGTGGAGCCTGCTTGGGATCCTCTCTCTGCCCCTCCCCCAAGCATGCACTTTCTCTCTCTCTCAAAATAAATGAAAAAACAAGAAAAAAGAATGAGAAACTACTATATTCCCCCCTTCAGAGATGACCACTATTAATAACCTTATTTGTGTATTTTTCACATGGTTTTCTATGGACATATGAACATCTAGACGGTTTTCTTGTTTGTTTGGGGGATTTGTTTTGGTTTTGGTTTTTTGCCCAAATGAGGTCATGCCATATGTGCTGTTTATAACCTGCATTCTTCATTTACTGATCTCCAACCATCCACGGCCATACGTTCTCATCTGGCCTGATACCTAGGCCTTGGGGTTTCCCCAGTGTCCCCAAAGTCTTTCCTGGTGTATCCAGCCAGGTTCCAGTCAAAGCCTTTGCATTCTTGGTACCTCATTACTGGTTGTCACATCCTTAAGAATCTTGTAATCCCCAGGGGTGCCTCAGTGGCTCAATTAAGCATCTGACTCTTGGTTTGGCACAGTTCATGAGTTCCAGCCCTGTGTCCTTCTCACACTGACAGTGAGGAGCCTGCTGGGGATTCTCTCTCTTTCTCTGCCCCTCTCTCTGCCCCTCCCACAATCTATTTTTCTCAAAATAAAAAAAAAAGTTTTTAAAAAAGGAATCTTCTAATCCCCTGTGACACCGACCTGTGGTCCCCAGCATGTTCTCCTACAACTCTTCACCCTCTGCAGGCTTTATCTAAAGCCTTGAGAGATACACCTGCATCTTTTAGTTATAGGAAATTTGCATGGTATTGTCTCCTTTATATGAACTCCTATCAGAAGCTGTTTCATTCTTTTTTTTTTAACATTTTTATTTATTTCTGAGAGACAGAGAGAGACAGTGTGAGCAGGGGAGTGTCAGAGAGAGAGGGAAACACAGAATCTGAAGCAGGCTCCAGGCTCTGAGCTAGCTGTCAGCACAGAGACTGATGCAGGGCTCGAACCCACAACCTGTGAGATCATGACCTGAGCTGAAGTTGGACGCCCAGCCAATTGAGCCACCCAGGCACCCCCCATTTCATTCTTTTTAACCTGCCGTCAGTGACACTAAAACTGCGCCCTGGGTTAGGGTGTCTCCAGCCCAGTTCTGCATCGTTCAGCCTTGTGCAGTTAGTCTTTCCCTGATTAGAAAGTCGTCCATGTGGGCTGACTCTGGGGGTGCCCCAGCCAGCCACCACATGTCACGTGCTGCTAACCCCAGGTGATGACCCTCGCCATGAGCAGGACTCTCCCAAGAGCTTAGGGAAAAGGCATGTCCTCGAGTCTGCCGTCCCCTGGACATCACCGCTGGGACTCTGCTGTCAGGGAGAGCCTCGTGGCTTTAGCCAAGGCTGTCCGGTGGCCCCATGACTGTTCTTTCTCTTCAGCGACCAGGTTTAACCCCAGGTTTAATCGCTGCCTCAAGTGGTAATCACAGGAGGATTTGTTTTCCTTTCTCCTTGAGTATTCAAACCATTCTCTGTGAGACTCAAATTGCCAAACCGTGGCTGGGAAGGCTCCCTAATTCCCGATTCCTACCAGTCCTTTGGCCTCATTAAGCTTTTAACTTTTTATTTTGAGGTAGTTTCAGAGTGGCAGAAAAGTCACAAAAAAATAGTTCAGAGGAATCCTCCGTACCTTTCTTCACCCGGGTTCCCCAAATGTTAACATTTTACCACATGCCTTCTCTGTCTGCATACATGGCACACACTGGTGTACATACATAACACACACATTGATGCTGATGTATACAGTCACAAATTTCCCTCGATGGATTTTTATATATAAGCAACCAGATTTTTTTAATGTTTATTTATTTTTGAGAGAGAGAGAGAGAAAGAGAGACAGAGCACGAGTTGGGGAGGGACCGAGAGAGGAAGACACAGAATCCGAAGCAGTCTCTGGCTCTGAGCTGTCAGCACAGAGCCCAACATGAGACTCGAACCCATGAACCGTGAGATCATGACCTGAGCCAAAGTAGGACGCTTAACTGACTGAGCCACCCAGGTGCCCAAGCAACCAGAATTTTTAATGTCTATAAACTCATGCACTCATGAGGTACACACATGCCCTTTACAGACAAAGGTCCAAGTACACATAGACACATATGTATGTAAACCCCTGTATGCATTCATAGTGTTTATAATAAGCAGCATTCACGTGGGTAAATGTATCTCCATGACTTGAGAAAAACCTACCAAAGAATCAATAGGCAGGTGTACGTGTGTATAAGATGATTGACAGCACCACAGGGAGAAATAACAAGTATAGTTGGAAATTTGCACTCCTTTCAACAAACTGACAGGTCAAGCAGGTGAAAAATGAGCAAAGATCTAGAATATTGGAATGCCACAGTTCTTTAACGTGGGCTCAGACTGAATATTAAACCCAATAGGCAAATTCCCTTTGATCACGCATAGAACTTGGAGGAAAACTATGAACCAGCCCACAGAGGACATCTCAGTAAATCCCAAAGTCCATAATACGCAACTGGTTTTCTATGATAATGCAATACAATCCAAAATAAATTTGAAAAGATGTCCCACATCTGAGGACTAAACAGTGCACTATAAGCAATCTACATGAAAAAGGACAAATCAATAGAAAAATTGAAATTAAAGTGCATGACCATTAAAACACATGACACACCAAATTTGGTGACACCCAACTAAAGCCTAAATACATTTATCAAAAATTAGACAAGGGGGGTTGGTGGCTGGGTGGCTCAGTCGCTTAAGCATCTGACTCTTGGGCTCAGGTCATGGTCTCACAGTTTAGGAGTTTGAGCCCCGCATCGGGCTCCTCTCTGACAGTACGGATTCTCTCTCTCCCTGCCCACCCCCCTTATAAATACATACATACATACACACTTAAAAAAGAGATAAATTGTTAAACTTGAGGTAAGTATTCTGGGGCACTTGGGTGACAGGATAAGCTGAGCATCTGACTCTTGATTTCAGCTCAGGTCATGATCCCAGGGTTATGGGAATCAAGGCCCATGTTGAGATGCTCTCCCTCTCTCTTTCTCTCTGCTCCTCCCCACCCCCCACACACACACTCTCTCTCTCTCTCAATCTCTCTTGCCCTCAAATAAAAACAATTGAGTTCAGTATTCACCTCTGGGAGCTGACAGAAGAGCAACAGAACAAGGTCCAAAGAAACAGAAAAGGAAGAAAAATAAAAATAAGGGTAAGAACCAGAAACTAAAAAATAAAAATGAGAGAAAAAAACAGCAAAACCAAAAAAATGAGTAAGGTAGACAAACCTCTGGCAATACTGGTCAAAGGGAATAAAAAGAATACACAAGTAACAGCAAAGAGCAAAAGGGAATAACTGTAGACATAATATTTACAACATTCTAGTGCATGTGATGATCTGTGAGAAGCAGATCATTTTCAACAGAAACAGAAGGGACTGAAATTGTGTCAAGAATTATAACACTAAGGGGGCGCCTGGGTGGCTCAGTTGGTTTGGTTAAGTGTCCGACTTCGGCTCAGGTCATGATCTTCAGTTTATGAGTTCAAGCCCTGCATCGGGCTCTGTGCTGACAGCTCAGAGCCTGGAACCTGCTTCGGATTCTGTGTCTCCCCCTCTCTCTGACCCTTCCCCACTCACACTCTGTCTCTCTCTCTCAAAAATAAAAATAAATTTTTAAAGAGAAAAAAATGATAACACTAAGTACATCATACACATGAATTTATTTAATCACAACAGTTCCCATGAGGTCAATAGAATTTTCTCAATTGTAAAGTTGGGGAAACTGAGGCAGGAAGACCGCCTGAATTCCCACAGCCAGTATGTGCCCAGACAGGGTCTGAGGCTGGACAAATGTGCTCTGGATAGTTTCCAATGGATCAGTGACCATCAGAGAAAGGGAAATGGCAACCAAAGCCCACCCCTACACCCCCAAATCCCTCCAGGACCAATCAGCCTTACAGGTCAGTTTTTACAAAACTTCCAAAAAAACAGAAAAACCCTATCTTATCCAAGATTTTCAAACCACCCAATTCAGTTAGGAGGTTGGTAGAATCTTGATTCCAAAACTGGAAAAAGATCATGTGCCCTTTTCATAGATGCTAACTGAATCCAACATTGTACTGTTTATTCCAGAATGCAAGGGTGACTCAACACAACTGTTTCAATAAATAACCTATTTTTGTTTTTTGATTTTTTTTTCTTTTTTTAAGAAAGTGCCCACAAAACTCTGAATAGAAAAGAGCTTCCTTTGGGGCATGGCCAGGCTTATTCAGGGAAGAGCAGGAGGAAGCAGAAAATGTCAAACATCTCGAAGCCACAGCCTGAAGCCACGTCCTGATGGAGACTGGAGTGAGTGTGTGTGTGTGTGTGTGTGTGTGTGTGTGTGTGTGCACGCGCACACACACACGTGCACCATGCAAACTCACCACCAGAAATGCATGAACACCACCAGTGTGGGACCCCCTGGTACCCAACTGACCAGGAGAAATAGGCCGTGGCTGTGCCCAGGGAGAGGATGTAGTCCAGGCCTAGCCTGCTGGGCACAGACCAGGGGCCCTGCTGCAGCTCGGTGCCGCTATCCCTGTAGCCTGCCCACACACACCCCCACCGCCCCTGTATAGAAACAGCCCAGCTGGAGGCAGAAAACACTGATCCCCTGGGAAATCCTGCCGCCTCTGTGCAAATCCAAATGCATCCTTCCCCCAGGACCACCCCCAGACTCCTCACCTGAGCCGCAGTGATTCCCGGGCTCCCCTTTCAGGACCCCTCCCACCCCTCTTCACCTCACTCCAGCACAGTCCATTCCTTCAATTATTTCGACAAATCCTTGCCGGGCAGCTCATAAATAAGTGGCCCATAAATCTGACACTGTGCCCTGCCTCTGGAGACCTCACTCTGTGGCCGCCATCAAATACTTAATGCGGCTGAGGTGACAGCTGAAGACAAAGAGAAGTTGCTCGGGTGAAGGAGGATCTGACCCCTGACTTTATCACCCATCTCCACCACCCGCGGACTGCAAACTAGTCCACTGGGTTCCACTCTTGCCCAGCTACCGTCTGTCCTTTACCCGACCCTGGAATGAGCCTCCTAGGATGCAGCCGTGACCACCGTGTCCCTGCCTCTGTGGGTCCCAGTTGACTCCCCAAGTGTTTTTCAAACCTGAGCTCCCACTGCCATCCTGCTCACTGCTGGCATCACGTTTAGGACAGACAGATGTCCTCCAACCACCTTCTGTGATTTCCTTTTTTTTTTTTTTTTTTTAATGTTTGAGAGAGAGGGGTGGGGGCAGAGAGAGAGGGAGATAGAGGGTCCGAAGTGGACTCTGCACTGATAGCAGCGAGCTGGATACAGGGCTCGAACTCATGCAGGGCAGCCCGAGGAAAGCATGGAGAGCTTGGGCCCTGGCTCTGCTGTGCCACCCGCACAAGCCGCACCTGCCCTCACTGAGCCTCTTTCGTGGAATGGTGTCATTCCAATAGCAGTTTGCTATTGCTGCTGTCTCCAATCACTACAGACTGAATGGCTCAAAACGACACGAGTGTGTTATCTTACATTCTGTAGGTCAGAAGTCCCACATGGGTCTCTGTGGGCTTAAAGCAAGGTGTCCACAGGGCCAGTTCCACCTAAGGCTGTAGGAGGAAGATCTGCTCGTGGCTTTTCCCGGTTCCAGGGGCTGGCCACATTCCTTGGCTTGTGGCCCCTTTCCTCCATCTCTGAGGTTACTGGTGAACTGCTGGGCAATACCGCTTGGTGTCAGGCTTCTCCCTGAGTCACCTGCTCTGGCTGGGCCAAGGGTTGGGGCAGACAGGTCTCCCAGACTCCAGGTGCTGAGTGCCTGCAGCGAGTGGGACCCCAGTGTCTCTTTGCGTCACCCGTCATGGCCACACCAGGCCCTGCAACCCTAAATCTGGTCACCCCCAGGCATCCACCAAATACTGCCCTGGCCACACAGCCTCAGAAGGCCCCCTGTCCACTCTGGCCGGGCCCTGGCCACCTCTGTCACTCCTCACGCATCCTTATCATCTTTCCATCACCTCGTGGCTTCTCCCCCAGCAAGAACTGTAGGGATGCCCCCAGCTTCTTTCCCCTGCCTGCCGCCCCCTCCCTCTCATCCACCCTCAGCACAGCAGCTCCAGGGTCAGCCTCCTCAGGGGACAAGGACCCCAGCCCTGCCCGTGCTGGGCTAGTGAGGCAAACTCAGGCGGCTTCCGAGTCACTTGTGTATGAGAGGTACCATCGGGGCCATGGAGTGCTGGGAAAGGGCTCATGGGTGCCAGGACCAGCACACCCGGGGACAGCACACGGCCTCCCCTGGCCACCCAGAGACAGAGTCCCAGCTTCTCACGCCCCAGAAGGCCCCGACCTGGCACTGCCCTCTTCCACCTGGGCTCCTGCTCTGTCCACCACCCTCTCCTCCCATCCGGGCACCCAGCCTCCTTCCTTCCTCACAAAAGTTGAGAAGCACGTACTGTCCACACAGCCTTTGCTTCTGCTGCCCCGTCTGCCCAGGACGCTCCTCCCACAGACCTTGTGGGGCTGGCTCCTCATTCAGGCCTCAACGCAAACCCTACACGCCCTGGGCAGAGGGGGCCTCCCTGAGTCTCCTGTCCAAAATAGTCCCGGCCACACTCCGCCACCTCACCCTGTGTTGATTAATGCATGACACTTACACACTCTCTGAAAAGATTGCTTTTACTATTCTTTTGTCTGTATGGTTAGTTTTCAGTGTCTCCTCTCTAAACCGTGGGCTCTAAGGGGGCAGGAGAGTGGCACGCACAGGCCCTCAGAATCCACTGGATATCTCGGGGTGGATGGGGGGGCAGGGTAAGCTGAGCTGACAGCTCAGGGAGGCTCCCCTTGCATCTGGGGCCCCACACTCTGGGGAACAGGGAGGTAGGTGGGGTGGGGCAGGCTGAGGGGCCTTGCTGGACAGTGTGCCTCAGGAGGGGGCTGGGGAAACATGGGCCCAACTCTGGGCCAGACCTCTCCTGGGACCCGGACACAGCACCAGCAGCCTGTGCTGCTCTGGGACAGAACTCCATGCTGGCCTGGAGACTCGGCCCAAGGGACTGCTGGGCAGCGCCAGCCTGACGTCCTGTGCAGCGGGAGGGGACGCAGCCATTACCTCACGTCAGGGGCAGAGCCCCGCCCACTCACCCACTTGGGACGTGAACTGTGGCCACAGGCAAGCTTGCTGTCAGGTTTCAGCTGCTCCCCCAGGCCCTGTCCCCCGACTTCCAGCACCCCACCCTTCACTCAGTGGGACAGTCGTGCATCATCAGTGGCCCCCGGCTTTTGGTCGAAGAGATGCGGCAGGGTGGGGAGAGACTGCCCTGCTTTTCTGCACTACACTCAGTTAGGGGGTCCGGCACAGCTGCTCTGGCCCCTGCATGTCACAGGTGAGCGGGCCAGCTCTTACACGTTCCCTCCTGCAACCTTCTCTCCCTAGACCCCCAGCCTCTGGGTAATGCACTGGGCCTAACCTGAGGGCCAGGGACGTGGGCTGGGCATTGGAGAAAACACACCAGCCTGAGGACTGGCCCCAGTACCTGCCCTCGGACCCAGCCTGCCTCTATCTCCCCTTGCCTCCTCACTCCAGCCCAACCCTTGAAATTGGTCTGAGGTGTCAGCCTCGCTGGGGTCAGCCTCTGGCCTGGTCCTGCCCCAAGGCCCTGTTGCCTCCCTGCCCAGTCCAATCAACCCACAACCCTCATACATGCGTGCACCCCAGACAGGTACCTGCTCACTCACTCCAGGCCTCAGTTTTCCCAAGTATGCAAGCCACAGGCTGGACTCTGTTGTTTTCACTTGTCTGGCATTCTGGAAATGGCCATCAAGCATGCTTGGAGCAGACGGAGCCCTACTCCATCCATTCTCAGGGTTGACACAGACCTAACTTCACCCCAGCTCCAGGGACGCAACACCAGGCCTGTAATCCTCACTGTTCAGGTCTGTGGAAATGGCCTGAGCCAGGCTCCTCTGAGCCTATGTGCGGCAGCTCTGGCTCTCACCAGAACTATCAGGCAGGTATGCTCTTTCTGAGGGTGTCAACCCAAGACTGCTGGGGGCCATTCTGCTACACGAGTCTAGGAGATGGGAGAGGTAGATTCCTATCCAGCGCCTATTCCTGCTGCCCCCCCCCCCCACGGAGGGCAGTCGGGAGATTACGTGCAGTCTTCCCCACCCCCTTGATGCCCACTCTGTGCCCACAGGACTCAGGGACACAAACCACAGTGGAGTGGCCATGGCAGAAGGAGGAGAGGCCAGAGGAGTGGCCAAGGCCCAAACATGAGGAAAGGGGGTGAACCAGGGTCTTAGGGAACCAGGGCTTTGCCAGGTGAGGGAGTCGGGAGTCCAGCAGGAGCCACGCTCAGGGGAGCAGCAAATGATGCCCATAGTGGGTCCTGGCCACAGGGGTGGGAGGTGAGTGCCAGAGGAGGGCTGGACGCTCAGCTTTGACCCTGAGGCCTGGAGCGGAGGAGAGGCGCGTGGGCAGGGCGGCCCGCGGAACAGGAGGCCCCAGGAGAGGAGCGGCAAGGGCATGGCTTGGCCAGGGCGCCCGCAGCCCCACCCGGCGGCCCGCGCGGCCCGCAGTCCCCCGTGCGGCCGCAAGGGGGCACCGCGCCGCGCTGCTCCGGGGCCGGCCTCCAGCGCACCGCGGGCTGCGCCCGGGAGCCGCGCTGACGGCGGGCGGCGGACAGCGGCCCGGGTCCGAGGCGCCGCGGCTCTCAGCGGGCGCGACGGGCGCTGCCCATGGGCCGGGCCCGGGGTCCGGGCGCGCTGGGAGCCGGTGAGTGGGGCGCGGCCGGGCGGAACACGAGCGCTGGGGACAAGGGCGCGGGGCTGCGGGCGCTGAGGAGGGGCTGCGGGCGGCGGCGGGGCGCGGGTGCCGGGGCGGGAGGTGCGGGGCGGCGAACGGGCGGGGACCGCGGGCGTCCGGGCCGCGGCGCGGGGACGCGCCGGCCTGACCAGGGCACAGGTGCGCGCGCGGGTGACAGTGCGCGTGGCCGGCCGGCTGGCGGGCCCGGGAGACGCGGCGCGAGGGAGTGTGCGGCCGGAGCGGCGGAGGTGGGGGACGGGGGGAGGGGGCTGCAGGGTGCGTGCGCCAGGTGGCGGCGGGGAGGCCACCGGCGGAGGGCACACCCCCTGGCCGCCGCTGGAGCAAGAAAGGCTCTGCTGCGCGACCCCCCCCCCCCCCCCCCCCCCCCCCGGCACTCCACTCGGGGTGAGCAGTAAGCTCCTGCCGTCACTGGAGAGGCAGAAAAAGCCAGCCTGGACCCAAGGCCTCCACCCCGCACCGGACCTCAGTTTCCCGGTCTATGAAATGGGAACAGCTGATCTGCCGGTTGCTTGTGAAGAAGGGAGGGAGGAGGGTGTTGTCTCTGAAGCTGGGATCGGATTGGGGAAAGGATTGATAGTACCATCAGAGAGCCTGCAGGGACAGTGGCGTCAGCTTGGGATTCAGAGTGGTGCCTCACACAGTGGCAGCGTACAGGGTCAGGGGACCCCTAGTCCACTCCTCCCTGTGTTCAGGTAGGGAAAGGCAGACCTGGAGGGGAAGCGGTGTGGGGTGCTCCCAACCCTGTCCCGTGCTCTGCTCTGCGAATGAGGCAGTGTGGAGAGAGGAGACAGGGCAGGTTGGGGTGGTGGGGCTCACCCAGCCCCTTCCCTCCTGAGTCCTGGGCCCCTGAGGCAAATGTCCTGCTGGGCTTCAGTAGCCAGAGAAGCGCCCTAGGAAGACTTACCTGGGCAGGAGCTGTGTCCCCATCTTACAGTGGAAATAACTGAGGTTTAGGGAAGTGACAGGAGTTGTTCAAGGTCACAGGACTAAGAAGTGACAAAGCTGGCCTTCCAGCCACGGAAGCCATACTCTAGCCATTATGCCCAGAGACCAGGAGAGGTTGTCCACTCCCTCACCCAGTGCATTCACTGAGCCCCTATTGTGTGCCTTCTGCTCCCAGCCCCAGTAAGTGCCTAGGGAAGCCAAAGGAGTAATCGAGTCATCGAAGAAAAGACTGAGGTCATGGCCAAGGATACCTGTTAGGAAGAAAATAAAACAGAGTTATTGGGCCAGAGAGAGAGACTGGGGTGGGGCCTGAGCCTTAGCCTGGTAAGGGAGGGTCAGAGAGGCTGTCACTGGCTGTGATGCAGTGACAAGGCAGGAGCCCGCTGAAAAGTCCTGAGGGAACAGCAGATGCGAGGCCCCTGAGGCAGACACAGGTGGTGGGTGGGAGGAGCTGGAACAGCCAGTGAGGAGCGCTGTGAAGTTTGGGTTCTTCTCTGGGTGTGATGAAGCACAGTCCCAGTGGGAGGGGGAAGGAGGGTGAGATTAGAGTTTGTGTACTGCAAGGATGCCATCCCCACCCCAGGGGGGTAGAGAGGACTTGGGGGCAGGTCAGGGAGGAGGCTGCTGGAGTCCACCAAGGATTTTCGAGGAGGAGCGAGCCTGCCCGATGTGGAGTCACCTACACTCTGGTGGGGCTGCAGTCACGTGCATGCTTCCTCCCTCCTCACAGGGCCAGGAGGGCATGAGGAGGGGGTAGCGTTCTGCAAGTGGTGGGGGTGCCAGCGGTAGTGGACAGAGGAGTCTGGGCTCAAGCACTCCCCGCCCCCCCGACATGTCCCCAGCGGGCCCCTGCTGCTCCCAGACCCCCCGGTGTCCTGTGGAATCGGGGCACCTGCCGGGAGTTTTGAAAGATAAGACAGGGTGCGGCTGGTTGCTTGGGCTGGGTGTTCAGGCTGGTGTCTCTTTTGCCATGTCCCCAGAAGTCTTTGCGGGTTGTTCCGGCTCTCACTTGTATTTTTTTTTTCTTTCATAGTTTATTGTCAAGTTGGTTTCCATATAACACCCAGTGCTTGTATTTTGACCCAGACCTAGAGTCAGCTGCTTCTCCAAGATGCCTCGTGCCTTGGAGTGGGGATGGGCTTCAGAAACTAGGATCTAGACTTTAGATGGGCTCAGTGCATCCTTGGCGTCATTGTCTCTAGAACTTCTCAGTGCACCGGGGCAAGAAATCAGGGTTTTTTTTAACTAAAAATTAATATTTTCATCTTCCTCCCACAGTAAGAACCTGGTTCTCCCCCAAATATCGGTAATCATTTGCTTAGTCTTAGAATATATCCCAAAGAGTTTTAGAGTCACTACATCCAAACCACTGCCTACCAAAACCTATCAGGTCAAGTTCAGGATATCTTTGGGCGTGTAGTCGGCCCTGTGTGAGCATGTTATCAGTTTGTTTATACCAATAGCTTCAGCTACTTCTGTTTGCATGAGATTTGGGTTCTTTTCCTTGTTAGTGTTTATGATATAATTTTATTTTTTGAGTACGTAAAACATTTACATGACTCAGTGTCAAAACTTTTTTTAAAAAGCTATCCTGAGACGTCTCAATCCAGTCCCTGTTTCTTCCTCCTTGTTCCCACACTGGGTGTAAGCACTTGAAACCGTTTCTGGCTTATCCTTCCTGGGTTTCTCTTGCAAAATAAGGCATTTATGGGTTATCACAAAAATTAACATATCCACCACTGCTTTTGCACCTTGCTTTTTGCAATTAAAAATACCTCCTTACCTGTTCATAGAGACTTTCCTCATTGTTTCGTACAAGGACCTACTCTATCGAGGGCTGTATCACACTCAGCTCGTGCCCTGCAGAGGGACATTCGGTTTTTTCCAGGTCTTTGTTGTTACAAACAGTAGGTTAAGGGTAGCCTCACACACATGTTGTTTGCATTTGTGAAGGTGTATCTTTAATTCCTAGGAGTAAATATGTATTTATTTTCTTAGCTACTCCCAAATTCCCCTCTCCCCCAGCAACGAACAGCTGTTGATTCCTCTTCAACCTCGCAGCTCTCAGAGCCAGGAAATTGTATTTCAGTGTGTTTTAATTTACATTTCTATTACGAATGCAGTTGGACATCTTTGTATACGGTTTCAAGTCACTTGACTATCTTTTTCTGTGAATCGCCTGTCTGTCTCTGTTGCCCACTTCCTATTGGATTTTTGGTCTTTTTTTCCTCCTTGGATTTAAGTTTGTTTAAATATATACATTAGTGCTTTATCTATTATTATTTTTTTTGCAAATGTGGACTCCAGTTTTCTTTTTATTTAGTTTATGGCAGGTTTTGCCATTAAAAGCTTTCTATTTTTATATAGTTGATTTAATTATTCTTTGATTGGATCTAGATTTTGAATCCTAATTTAGAAAGGCTGTTCTTACACCCAATTGTATGGAATCTACCTTGTTTTCTTTTTTTCTTAAGTTCACTTATTTTGGGAGAGAGAGTGAGTAAGCAGCCATCAACACAGAGCCCGATGCAGGGTTTGAACTTATGAATCCTGAGATCATGACCCGAGCCGAAGTCGGACGCTTCACCAACTGAGCCACCCAGAAGCCCCTAACCGTGTTTTCTAATGTGTGTTTGGTTTATGGATCTGACTGAATCTTTTTCCAAATGTCTCTCTATCCCAACACTATGTATTGAAGAAGCCGTCTTTTCCCCAGTGGTCTGAAATGCACCTGTGTCATATAATAAACACCCAAATGCATTGGACCTATTTCTGGGCTTTCCAGTCTGTCTCACTAGCTCTGTCTCTTCGTGTGTGGGTCCCCTATGGTGGGCATTGTAAAGGCATCATTATGGTGCACATGTGTGCAAACGGCAAGAAGAGAGCTTCATTCACAGTCGTTGGAGTAGGAGGGAGAGATGGAACTCCACTCCCATTACTGTGAGTATCTGGTAGGGTTAGACCTTCTTTGTCTGCTTTCATGTCAGGGTGTCCTAAACATCCCTGCGTGTGGCCGCTATCTTTCGCTGGGATCACGTCACATTGACAGACGAACTTCAGGGTAATTGACACCGTTATCAAGTTGAGCCATCTTATCCAAAACCAAGGAACGTCTTTCTGTGTGCTCGAGACTACTTAGTCTTTTATTTGTCGAAGACCACTTTCAGGAGCGTGTTGAAGTTTTCCCTCACATGTTTTTGTAAGTTTATTCATGAGGACTTGGCTTTGTTTGTTGCTATTATATATTTTTTTCTTCCATCCTATCTTGAACGTGTGTGTGTGCGCGCTGTTTTGTGTGCACCTACGTCACTGAATTTATTTTGTTGTTAGTTTCAGCATTAATCATTTTAGAGAGTTTAAGTATTCTGTCATCTGAAACTTGAAATAGTTTGATTTCTTTACTGATGTTTATGCATCTGCTGACTTTCTCTTATCTAATTAAATTGGCTAAATACCTCCCATTCAATATTTTTTTATTTTTTTAAGTTTTTGTTTATTGGGGCTCCTGTATGGCTCAGTTGGTTAAGCATCTGACTTTGGCACAGGTCATGATCTCATGGCTCATGAGTTTGAGCTCCATGTCAGGCTCTGTGCAGACAGCTTGGAGCCTGGAGCCTGCTTGGGATTCTGTGTCTCCCTGTCTCTCTTCCCTTCCTCCCCCCAAAATAAACATTTTAGAAATTTAAAAAAACATGTTAGTTTTTATTTATTAATTGAGACAGAGAATAAGTGGGGAAGGGGCAGAGAGAGAAGGAGAGAGAAAATCCCAAGCAGGCTCCGCAGTGTCAGCACGCAGCCCCATGTGGGGCTCAAACTCCAGAACTGTGAGATCATAACCTGAGCCAAAATCAAAAGTTGGACATTCAACCGACTGAGCCACCCTGGCTCCCTTCCCTTTCAATATTAAATGTTATTTATAACGGGCCTCCTTCCCTTGTTCCTGGGGTATTAAAAAGTTCTCTAGTACTTCTCCCGTTATGAGAGATGCTGACGTCAGCCACTCACATCCCCACAAACCAAAACAAAAACCAACCAAGATGTTACATGGAAGGTGATGGATGATACACATCCATCCTTTGGCCACATTTGTGAACGTGTATTGTGTTGGCTGATCACTGGCCTGTTCTAGTGTTAGTTTTCCTCATTTATTGTACAAATTGTCATATAGTCAATTTAAAATTTTAGGTAATAGAGGCTTTCTATCTTTTAAATTATTGTGACCTAAAGTCAATTCAGATTATGTGGTTTTAACACTTGTGCAACACAAAAGTGAATAAAACATTCTTCCTCGCATGTCAAAGGGGGGGGGGGGTTACTGACTTTAGGAAAGAGGATAGGGAGATATATGTATATATGTGTGGGGGTACACATTAATTCCTATTTTATTGGGTGGTTTCTTAAGATCAGGAATGAATATTGATTTTCACTGAAGACGTATATGGAGATAATTATGTAATATTTCTCCTAGCACTGTTAATAAGATGATTCTTTTATTTTTATTTTTTAAAAAATTTTAATGTTTATTTTTGAGAGAGAGAGAGTAAGCGGGGGAGAAGCAGAGAGAGAAGAGACACAGAATTTGAAGCAGGCTCCAGGCTCTGAGCTGTCAGCACAGAGCCTGATGCAGGGCTCAAACCCATGAACCAAGAGATCATGACCTGAGCCAAAGTCGGATGCCTAACCAACTAAACCACCCAGGTGCCCTCCCTTTTTTTTTAAATACAGAAGGCTTCATGAATTTGCCTGTTTCCTTGCACAAGGACCATTTTAATCTTCTCTGTAGCATTTCAACTTTAGTATATATGCTGCCAAAGTGTGCGCGATAAGATGGATCATGTTAATGAATTTCCTAATACCAGGTCCAGAATGAGAGGACAAGGCAAATAGTAAGACACAAAGTTTATTAAATATTTATTAAGCTATCCTTGCCTTCCTGAAATGGAAGCCACTTGGGCATGATATATTATGTTTCAATATCGTTGTGTTAAACATCTACGGCTGTAAAGTAAGTTATCATCAACTTAGCTTAGAACAGCACACATCTATTATCTCATAGTGTCTGTGGATCCAGGTGTGGCTTTGATGGCTTCTTACTGGTGTTGGCCAGGACTGAGCTCTCATCTAGAGGTTCAGGTAAGAAGGGATCTGCTTTTCTACCTATGTGGTTGCCAGCAGCACTCACCTTTTTTTTTTACTTGCAGGACTGAGAGCTTATTGCCATATTCTGTTGGTTAGAGGAAAGTCAGTGGTTCCATCCACACTCAAGGGCACGAATGCCAGGAGATAGGGATGGTAGGTGCCTTGGTCTGTCCAGCACAGTGGTGTTAGATTCAGTTTGCTGATATTTAGTTTTACTAGTTTTCCTAGTCATTCCTTGGTTTGATAAAGTGTGACTTCTGACGGGTTCTTCAAGAAGGATGCATGAGTATGACATTTCCTGATTCATTTCATGTTGAAATTGTTTTCTGTCCTCTTGATACCTGAAGGATAGTTTGGCTGGTTATAAAATCCTGGCTCACAGGATGTTTTCCCTGAATTTGTTATAATGTTGCTCTGGGTTGTATTGCTTACATGCTGTTGACAAGAAGTCTCATATAAACACGCTTTTCTTCCTTTTATGAGTGACTCATGAGTCCTAGAGCTCCAAAAGGTTTTTTTCTTTACCTTTAAAGTCTAATCATTTTAGGGGCGCCTGGGTGGCTTAGTCAGTTAAGCGTCGGACTTTCGCTTAGGTCATGATCTCGCGGTTCATGGGTTAGAGCCTCACGTCTGGCTCTGTGCTGACTGCCAGCTCAGAGCCTGGAGCCTGTTTCAGTCTGTGACTCCCTCTCTCTCTGACCCTTCCCTGCTCACGCTGTCTCTCTCTCTCCTAGAAATAAATGAATAAATCTTTTCATTCATTTTCTCAATGAGCTTTATTAAAATTTCAGTCAAATCTATTCTCCTTAAAAGAGCATTGAGATTAGTGTTTATTTCTGAGATGATGTTGTGATTTTCATTTTCTCTCCTGAGTTTGGGAATTCTAGTTTCGTGTGTACCTTTTTTGTCTGTTTCCGTTTCTGTTTTGAGTTTTCAAATTTATATGTAAGGTATTTTGTCATGTGTCAGAATGCTTTCATGAGGCCATTCAAGTCAGAATGCTATGTTACATTGTTTCCCTGTAAATTGGCTGGTGGGGAGAATGATTGTCGGCTCCTTACATTGCTTCTGTATGGGTATAGTTTGTTACCCTCTGTTAACTTAGAAGTGTCCTGGGGCGCCTGGGTGGCTTGGTCAGTTAAGCGTCTGAGGAGTGATTTTGGCTTAGGTCATGATCTCATGGTTCATGGGGTTGAGCCCTGTGTTGGGCTGTAGGCTGACAGCATGGAGCCTGCTACGATTCTCTCTCTCCCTCTCTCTCTGCCTCTCCCCACCCCTCTCAAAATAAGTAAATAAACTTTAAAAAAGAATAAGAAATGTCTTTATGTTTGCAGGTAGTGGGAATAATAGAGCAATCATGGAATGGCCTTGGGGATTTGGGTAACATCAGGTTTCTTAGTTCAGAAGTGCCCTCTTCTGTTGGTTTAAGGAAGTGCATTATCCTTATTTGGAGTCTTACCGGGTGTGGGATGGTTTGGTGTCTGCTGAATTTACCATTCACTTTTGCTTCTATAGCAAAACCCTTGAATTCCCCATGCTACTTTTTTCCCCCATCCATTTACCCCCAACCCTCTATGGGCCTCCTCCTCTGAGCCACATCCTGTAGAAGCAGGACCTTTCCAAGACATCCAACCGGGGTCCTGCACACCTTCTGTCCCTTGTGTATTCCCCCAGATTCCAGGGCTGCCTCTCACCTGGCCTAGGATCTGCTCTCAGAACTGCCCCACTCTAGGGGGACTTTCTCCTTCTGGTGTCATTGTGTCTAAATTCTTGGCCCCAGTCCACTGCTCCTCTCCCCTCCCCCCCGCCCCATCTCTGCTCAACCTGCCACACCAGCGCAGTTCTCTGGAGCCGACTCTGCAGGTGGGGTTCCTTGCCTCATGCACCCCAACTGCAGGTGGGCAGCGGCCTGGTGTCCTGCTCACGCTCTAGGCCCGAGCGTGAGTGGTTTTATTTGCACTCTCAGTTGATCTGAGGTTTGCCTTTGGGTGGCTGCCATTATCTACAGGGACCTGGAGATGTCCCCAGGCTTTTTTCTCAGAAAGCTTCATAGGGATTGGTGTGCACCCCACCTCAATCCATCCCTCCTCAACATCTGGCAGTGTGTGTTTCATCTCAGTGCTCGTAACCTTAGCTGAACTATTTAAGAGTAGGTGTATCAGTACCTCCTTAGAACAAAGATGTTCTACAAACCTCAGGTCAGGGTGTCACACCCAAGAAACAATATTAACACAAAAACATTTCTCATTAACAGTCCATATTCAGCTTTTCCCAGTGGCCCCAGTGATGTCCTTTTGGGCCTTATTTTACATCAGTGATCAAGAGTTGCATTTGTGTGTCATGTTTATTAAAGTCTTGTAATCTAGCGCAGTCCCTCCATGTCATTTGTCTGTCTTTCCTGGCATCATTTTGAAAACTCCACGTCAGTTTTCTCCCATAGTCTGGATTTGTGGGACTCTTTCCTCAAAACTCGATTCAGCCTAAGTGTTTTAGGTTGAAGTTGTTTTAAAATTACAGACAAGGTGGGGGGTGTGGGTGACTCAGACAGTTAAGGGTCAGGCTGTTGATCTTGGCTCAAGGCGTGATTTCATAGTTGTGAGGCCAAGCCCCACGTTGGGCTCTGCGCTGACAGCATAAAGCCTGCATGGGATTCTGTCTCCCTTTCTCTCTGCCCTTTCTCCACTCATGCTCTCTCTCTTTCTCTCTCAAAATAAATAAATACACATTTATAAAAAAATAAAATAAAATAGGGCACCTGGGTGGCTCAGTTGGTTAAATGTCTGACTTCAGCTCAGATCATGATCTTGCGGTTCGTGATTTCGAGCCCTACGTCAGACTCTGTGCTGACAGCTCAGGGCCTGAAGCCTGCTTCAGATTCTGTGCCTCCCTCTCCCTCTGCCCCTCCCCCGCTCGGGATCTGTGTCTCTCTCTCTCTCCCAGCAATAAATATTTAAAAAAAAATGTTAATAAATAAAATAAAGTTACAGACAGGGATGCATACCTAAGAAGAGAAGTGGAGTGCCACCTTCCGCCAGCCCACCCTGCACCCTTCTGGGGGCTGGGCAGGGGCCAGCAGCAGCGTGGGGAGGGGCTGTTGCAGGGAGAGGCTGAGGCCCTGGGGCTGCAGGCTTTACTGGGCTGCCTTGCGGTACTGTTGGGTTCTGGTCTCAGTTTCCTTTCCCACCCTCCTGCCATCCTTCCTGGTCCCCTTCCTGTCACTGTCACTGTGCCCTCCCAGGGGGCTGTCTGGCCTGTGCACCAGGCTCTGCCTTAGTGGGACCTTTCTTTCGGGAAAGATGCTCACCATTTCATGCAGACCCCACAAAGATCCCTCAAGGAACCAGAGGTAGCTGAAGACTCCCACGTCACCCATACCGGGGTTTGAACTCCCTGCTTCCTTGGGGGGACTCCTCTTACACTCCCAGGATCACCCTGGGTCCAGACACAAAAGGGGGCTCATAATGGCAGGGTCTGGTACAGAGGAGGCATCCGCTGTGTGTCCATTTCCTTCCCTTCCTGGAGACCCAGCACATGTGCGTCATCTTCAGTAGTAATAGCAGAGCGGGACCTGGCTCTCCTTTCCTGACAGAGCTCCCTCTCTTGCACGTCATGTCTGTCTCCATGACTTCCTTTTTTTTTTTTATTGTCTCTTCCTTATGATTTTCCTTTTTTTTTTTTTTACAAATAGTTTATTGTCAAATTAGTTTCCACATAACACTCAGTGCTCATCCCCACAAGTGTCCTCCTCCATGCCCACATGACTTCCTTTTTTTAAAGTCTATTTATTTATTTTGAGAAAGAGAGAGAAACAGACCCCGACATGGCGCTCCAACTCACAAACCGAGATTATGACCTGAGCAAACCAAGAGTCGGATGCTTAACTGACTAAGCCACCCAGGCACCCCTGCCTCCATTACTTGCTGAACTCGGCCAGGAAGAGTTTTATGGACTAATCAGTGAAAGGACCATGACTGGGCAGGGGCAGGGGGAGGGACTCAGTCTTATTATTTTGGGGGAAAACTAACACAGGCTCCAGTATTGCCAGTTAATGGCCTTTCCATCCTGCACCAGGATCGCCCTAATTGGTGGATTCCTGCTTCACTCAGAACAGACCTCGCCAAGGGCAGGAAGGAGCAAAATTTTGAAATCAGCACAATAGTGCTCCCTGCAGAGTAATGAGTTCCTTGATTTATTTGGTCAGTAAGTTGTTCATTTGTTGTTGTTAGTTTATTTATTTATTTTGAGAGAGGGGTGGGGAGGAGCAGAGAGGGAGGGAGAGATAATTCCAAGCAGGCTCCTCGCTGTCAGCACAGAGCCCGACGCGGGGCTTGAACCCACAACTGCATGATCATGACCTGAGCCAAAGTCAAGAGTCCGATGCTCAACCAACTGAGCCACCCAGGCACCCCATTCTCTCATGTTGCAGAGCAGATGGAGGTTGCTGTGAGACGTTCCTGAGGCCACAGGTACACAGTGATCCTGCGTGGGTGCTCCAAGCATCAGAGAGAAGTGTTCCTTTTATTAATATTATTCAGCCAAACTCTGTTGCTTTTGAATGCTGTTTGGATTTAAAAACAAACAAATGAACAGGACACCTAGATGGCTCAGTCAGTTAAGTATCTGACTCTTGATTTCAGCTCAGGTCATGATCTTACGGTTTCCTGAGTCTGAGCCTCATGTCAGGCTCTGTGCTGACAGCACGGAGCCTGCTTGGGATTCTCTCTCTCCCTGTCTCTGCCCCTCCCCGCTGCTCTCTCAAAATAAATAAATAAACTTTAAAAAAAAAAAAAAAAGATGAGAAAACAGAGGTTCAGGGACATACGGGGACCTCACAGGATCACCCAGGCCATGCAAGCCTTGGAGCTTGGTCTGCGCTATTTATGGTCTGAGATGTTTACCTTCAGAGCTGTTTTTAGGTGATGTGACCTGTCTGCTCCTTCTGTCTGTCTGCCCACTCTCTGCTCGCCCACCCATCTGTCCCTCCATCCGACCACGGGATGGACATGTGCTAAGCAGCCCTGAGTGACCGTCTGAGTGCTTCCTATCTGTCAGGCAGGGTGTGCCATGCTGCTTACAAACAGTACCTTCTGAGAAGGAAAATAAGTAAAATAGAAAGCAATAGAGAAAAAACCCTTTGAAAAATTTAACAAAATTGATCAAGTCTCAGCAAGAGTGTCTAGGAGAACACACAAGTTACTAAAATCCCACAGACATTAGAATGGAGATTTAAAACAATTTTTTTAATGTTTATTTATTTTTGAGAGAGAGAAACAGAGTGTGAGCAGGGGAGAGGCAGAGAGAGAGGGAGACACAGAATCTGAAGCAGATTCCAGACTGAGCTGTCAGCACAGAGCCCTATGAGGGGCTCGAACCCACGAGCAGTGAGATCATGACCTGAGCCTAAGTTGGACGCTTAACCAACTAAGCCACCCAGGCACCCCTAAAATTTTTTAAATGTTTATTTATTTAAAGAGAGAAGGGGTGGGAGGGGGCAGAGAGAGGGAGAGAGAGAATCCCAAGCAGCCTCCCATTCAGTATGTTGCCTTTTAGTTTTGTTGATTATTTGCTTTCCTGTTCTGAAGCTTTTGATTTTGATTTTGAGGTTATTTTTGCTTTTGTTTCCCTTACCTCAGGAGACATACCTAGTAAGAACATTCTCCAACCAATGTCAGAGAAATCACTGTGTTCTCTTCTACAATTTTTATGGTTTTCGGTCTCACATTTAGGTCTTTAATCCATTTTGAGTTTATTTTTGTGTATGGTGTAAGAAAGTGGTCTGCTTTCTTTCTTTTGCATGTAGCTGCTCAGTTTTCTTAACACCCTTCGTTGAAAAGATTGTCTTTTCCCCCATTTCATATTCTTTCTTCCTTTGTCAAAAATTAATTGACCATATAATTGTGAGGCTATCTCTGGGTTTTCTATTCTGTTCCTTTGATCTGAGTGTCTGCTTTTGTGCCAGTACCATACGGTCTTGATGATGAGAGCTTTGTAATACAGCTTGATGTCCAGGATTGTGTTGCCTCCAGCTTGGCTTTCTTTTTGCTTTGGCTATTCAGGGTCTTTTCTGGTTCCATACAAATTTTAGGATTGTTTTTTCTAGCTCTGTGAATACTGCTGGTGGTGTTTTGATAGGGATTGCATTAAATGTGTAGATTGCTTTGGGTAGTATAGACATTTTAACAATATTTGTTCTTCCAATCCATCAACATGGAATGTCTTTCCATTTCTTTGTATCTTCTTCAATTTCTTTTTTTTTTTTTAATGTTTTATTTATTTCTAGGAGAGAGAGAGAGAGACAGCGTGAACAGGGGAGGGTCAGAGAGAGAGGGAGTCACAGACTGAAACAGGCCCCAGGCTCTGAGCTGGCAGTCAGCACAGAGCCCGACGCGGGGCTCGAACCCACGAACCGTGAGATCATGACCTGAGCGAAAGTCGGACGCTTAACCGACTAAGCCACCCAGGCACCCCTGTATCTTCTTCAATTTCTTTTATCAGTGCTTTACAGTTTTCAGATTAAAGGTCTTTCTCCTCCCTGGTTAAGTTTATTCCTAGGCATGTTATTATTTTTTTGTGTAATTATAAATGGGATTATTTTATTAATTTCTCTGACTGCTACTTCATTATTAGTGTATAGAAATGCATGGGGCGCCTGGGTGGCTTAGTCGGTTAAGCGTCGGACTTTCGCTTAGGTCATGATCTCGCGGTTCGTGGGTTCGAGTCCCGCGTTAGGCTCTGTGCTGACTGCCAGCTCAGAGCCTGGAGCCTGTTTCAGTCTGTGACTCCCTCTCTCTCTGACCCTCCCCTGCTCATGCTGTCTCTCTCTCTCTCTCTCCTAGAAATAAATAAAAAAAAAATTAAAAAAAAAAAAAAAAAAAATTAAAAAAAAAAAAAAAAAGAAATGCAATGGGTTTCTGTACATTGATTTTACCCTGTGACCTTACTAAATTCATTTATCAGTTCTAGCAGTTTTTTGGTGGTGGAGTCTTCAGGGTTTTTTATTTAGATTATCATGTCATCTGCAAACAGTGACAGTTTTACTCCTTCCTTACCAATTTGGATGTCTTTTCTTTCTTTTTGTTGTCTGATTGCTATGGCTAGGACTTCCAGTACTGTGTTGAATAAAAGTGGTGAGAGTGGACAGCCTTGTCTTGTTCCTGAACTTGCGGGGAAAGCGGTCAGGTTTTCACCACTAGGACAATGTTGACCACGTTGTCTTTATCCATTCGTACATCAATGGACACTTAGTTTGTTCTCATATCCTGGCGATTGTAAATAATGATACAATAAACATGGGGATGCAGATATCTTTTTAAATTAGTGCTTTTGTTTCCTTTGGGTAAATACCCAGTAGTGTAATTACTGGTTCTATTTTTAATTTTGTGAGGAACCTCCATCCTGTTCTCCAGAGTGCCTGCAGCAGTTTGCATCCCACCAACAGTGCACACAAGGGCCCCCTTTTCTCCACATCCTCACCAACACTTGTCATTTCTTGCCTTCTTGATACTAGCCATTCTGACAGGTGTGAGGCTCTATCTCACTGTGCTTTAATTTTTTTAATGTTTATTTATTTGAGAGAGAGAGTGCGAGCAAGGGAGGGGCAGAGAGACAGAGGGAGACACAGAATCCGAAGCAGGCTCCAGGCTCTGAGCTGTCAGCACAGAGCCAGACGCGGGGCTCGAACCCACGAACCGTGAGATCATGACCCGAACCGAAGCTGGCCGCCCAACCAACTGAGCCACCCAGGCACCCCAATCTTATTGTACTTTTGATTTGCATTTCCCTGGTGATGGGTGACGTTGAGCATCTTTTCATGTGCCTGTTAGCCATCTGTCTGTCTTCTTTGGAAAAATATCTATTCAGATCCTCAACCCATATTTTAAAGTTGAAGTATAAGTAGTCATTAACCATTAGTTAATCATAATGAATCCATTCTAATTGGATTGCTTGGGCGCTTTTTGCTATTGAGTTATATGAGTTAAATAAAATATTCATAATGAATTTCTTAAAAAATTCCAGATAGTAAGAATGATGAAAGTGGAGTGGGTAGAGAGGATGGTCCAGGTGGATGAAATGGGGGGATTGATAATGTTTCCCTGCCTGATCGGGTGGGGGGTCTCCAGGCATCTAAATGGTTATCTTGCTTCATAATATATATATGCTACAGGTAATCTTTTTACATAGCAACCGTTACATAATAAAATCTCTTCCTTCCTTCCTTCCTTCCTTCCTTCCTTCCTTCCTTCCTTCCTTCCTTCCTTTCTCTCTCTCTCTCTTTCCCTCTTTCTTTCTTTCTTTCTTTCTTTCTTTCTTTCTTCCCATTTATTTATTTTGAGAGAGACAAAGAGCATGAGTAGGGGAGGGGCAGAGAGACAGAGAATCCTAAGCAGGCTCCACACCGTTAGCTCCGAGCCTGACTCGGAGCTCGAACTCATGAACCGTGAAATCATGACCTGAGCCAAAACTAAAAGTCAGTCACTTAACCAACTGAGCCACCCAGGTGCCCATATAACAAAATCACTTTCAATGAGTGCTAAAATATTAAAAGGAGTTCTCATATTTTCTTCCCATACTCCTCGTGTTGGTCTGGGACACCCTTTCCCTTTGGAAGACCACTAAGTTCATCCAACCATGAAGGAGTCACCCCCCACTCCTGCCCCTCTGCAGCAGGCCCAGGGCGGCCCTGAGCTCACTCCCCAGTGAAAGAGGGCTGCAGATGGGGACAATTCAAGGGGAGGCTCCCTGGAGGAGCCAATGCCCCAACTGCTTTAGAAGGTCAACCAGGAGCCCCAGGCAGAATGTGGGTGGTCAGGTAGGAGGGGAGGAAGGAGCAAGGGTCCAGGCCCCCAGTACGAGAGGCTCAGGCAGTATGGCTGGGCATAGCTTGGGGACAGACACTGGACCACCGTGGCTACCACTGTGCACACAGGCTGGCATGGGGTGTACGGGAGAGCTCGGGCCTCCTTACCTTTTCTGTTGTTGTTTATTTATTTTGGAGAGAGAGAGAATGTGAGTGGGGGAGGTACAGGGGGGAGGGGTTGGACAGGGGATCTGAAACAGGCTCTGCACTGTCAGCACAGAACCTGACGCAGGGCTCGAACCCACGAACCATGAGATCGTAGCTTGAGTTGAAGTCGGATGCTCAACCAACTGAGCCCCCCAAGCGCCCCTGGACCTTCTTACCTTCTTACCTTCCTAACCAGCCATTTCCTGGCTTCCTTGTCAACCCTCAGCAGACACACACACAAGAGAAGCAGGCAGAGGAGCCAGGAGGAAGGGGCTGGGGCTCTGGACTGGGTCACACAATAGACCCACCCTGGGCAGGTGACGGAGGGGAATGGCTGGCTCTGATCGTCAGTGTAGCGAGATCTATTGTGATTCATTCCCAGGGAAATGAACTTCCTAATCCTATCAGTTTAATACTGGTGCCCTTTAGTCACCCAGGGGCACCATGTCCTGACCACTCCAGGGGCTTTCAAGGCTCAGCAGCTCTGATGCCCAGGCTGTCGTGACAAGTCCCTTCAGAATCAAGCTTTGCACACTCAGTGGTCTGTGTGAATGTGTGCAAGGGGATTGTGGAAAGGGTTAAAGACACTGAAGTGACAGTGTGTGACAGCTGCTCCTGGGCGTGAATGGCAGGCCCCCGGTGGCCTGCGGATTGAAAACAGATGTTTCTGCATGAACGCAGCCAAATTGTATTAGCACTTTGGATGATGAAAAGGGCTTTAAGTGTCTGCATGTTGCAGTTCTGAAATGTGTGCTGGGGAAAATGTCCTTATATTTTGCAAACAGCAAGTGTAGGGAGGGGGAAACAAATTAGGTTATTGCGCTATAACCAATTTCAGGAGCACAGGCGTTGACAGGTGCACACTGCGTGTCGTAAACCGATCAGTGGTGGTGCCACTCACCTTAATGAGGAAGTCTGTGTCCCTTCCAGCTGCCGTTTTCATCCCCAGCTCTGTCAGGGAAGGCAGCCCAAGGTCACATAGCACCCACGCCCTGTGGGGCTTTCAGGGAGAAAGCCACAGACTTGCTTCTGTTGTTTTTTTTTTTAACTTTTTCTTACAGAAATTTTCAAAAACTTAAACATGTAAAGAATAGGTGACCCGCCACCACATACCCATGTCCCAGCTCCCCTGCTAAGCTCACAGCTCACCTTCCTCCGTCTGTGCGCCCAGCCCAGCCCTCTGGTGTGAAGGGCTTATATTTGTGTAAGTGCCTGCCGCTGACACACCTAATGGAAGGGATAATGATTTCTTAATATTGTTTAAAAGCCAGTCCATAGTCAGTCAGATGCTTCAATGACTTCAAAAATATCTTTTCACACTTGGGTTGTTCAAATCAGGATCTAAGCAAGCTGTGCACATTGCATTTGATTTTTTAACATTTTAAAAATATTTTTCGGGGTACCTGGGTGGCTCAGTCAGTTAAGCGTATGACTTCGGCTCGGATCATGATCTCCCGGTTTGTGGGTTTGAGCCCCACGTCAGGCTCTGTGCTGACAGTTCAGAGCCTGGAGCCTACTTCAGATTCTGTGTCTCCCCCTTTCTCTGCCCCTCCCCCCCCCAGAGTAAAATAAATATTTAAAAAATAATAATTAAAAATTTTTTTTTCAAGTTTATTTATTTATTTGAGAGAGAGAGAGAACTCACGCAAGCACGAGTAGGGGAGGAGCAGAGAAAGGACACGGTCAGCGCAGAGCCTGACATGGGTCTCAAACTCACAAAATCGCAAGATCATGAGCTGAGCCAAAACTAAGAGTTGGACGCGTAACCAACTGAGCCACCCAGGCACCCTGATTTTTTTACTCTTAAGCATCTCTATTCTGGAATAGTCATTCTCTCCCTCTCCTTCACCTTTTTTGTTTGTTTTTTTTTGGGTTTGCTTTGTTTGGGGGTTTTTTTGATCTTCAATCCATTGATTTCCTAGAGAAAAGGGGACATTTGTCCTGTAGAGTGGCCCCTCTTCTGTATTTGGTGTTTGTCTCCTGGTGTTGTTGAACTTGTTTATTACTTCCCTACTTGCCCTCACTGGGTACTCTGATCTAGACCAGCTCTGTCCTGTAGAAATACCACAGAGTCCTGTGAGTCATTTGAAATTTTCTTGTGGCCACATTTAAAAAAGGTGAGATTAAGATTAATAATCTATTGGGGCACCTGGGTAGCTCAGTCAGTTAAGAGTCCAACTTCGACTCAGGTCATGATCTCATGGTTCCGGGATTCCAGCCCCGCACCAGGCTCTGTGCTGATAGCTCTGAGCCTGGAGCCTGCTTCGGATTCTGTGTCTCCCTCTCTCTCTGACCCTCCCCCACTCGTGCTTTGTTTCTCTGTGTCTCAAAAAAAAAAATTAATAATCTATTTTGAGGCACCAGGATGGCTTAGTCAGTTGAGTGTCAACTTTGGCTCATGTTTTGATCTCGTGGCTTGTGAGTTTAAGCCCCATGTCAGGCTCTGTGCTGACAGTGTGAAGCCCGCTTCGGATCCTCTGTCTCCCTCTCTCTCTGCCCCTCCCCCACCTGTACTCTGTATTTTAAATAAATAAATAAACAGTTTTTTATGTAACCCAGTATCTCTGAGATGTTTATCATTCCAATTTGTGATCAATATAATACTAATGAAATAGCCTTTTTCATACTGTCTTCAAAATTAGATGTGCCTTTAGTGCTTACCATGCATCTCAGTTTTAATGTTAAGTTTCCATCAGAAATAATTGACCTGGGGGCACCTGGGTGGCTCAGTCAGCTAAGTGTCTGACTTCAGCTCAGGTCATAATCTCACAGTTCATGAGTACAAGCCCCACATCAGGCTCTGTGCTGACAGCCAGGACCATGGAGCCTGCTTTTGATTCTGTTTCTCCCTCTCTCTCTGCCCCTCCCCCACTTGTGCTTTGTCTATCTCTCTCAAAAATAAATAAACATTGAAAAATTAAAAAAAAATAATTCACCCATATTTAAATTTCATAAAAATAAAAGTTGAAAAACATACTTAAATGTTTACCAATAACTGTATCAAATATCAGATTTTATGGTTTTTTTTAAACATCTGTATAGTTGTACAATAAACACCCACAACTATGTAAATATATATAAATACTCATGAAACCATCACCGCAATCAAATTGTTCAACGTATCTGTCCATTCACTCAGCATAGTTATTTTAAAATACACCCATTTTGTTGTGTGTATTGAAAGTTTCATCCGTAGGGCGCTTGGGTGGTTCAGTTGGTTGAGTGTCCAACTTTGGCTCAGGTCATGATCTCATGGTTTGTGAGTTTGTGAGAACCCCACGTTAGGTTCTGTGCTGACAGCTTGGAGCCTGGAGCCTGCTTCATGTTTTATGTCTCCCTCTCTCTCTGCCCCTTCCCCACTCATGTTTTTTCTCTCTCTCTCTCTCTAAAAAATAAACATTAAAAAAATGTAAAGAAAGCTTCACCCCTGTCATTGCTCAGCAAGAGCCCCATTGTATGGATATATTATAATTTGTTTCTGTGGTAGTCAGCATTCTAAGATGGCCCCCAGGATTCTCCCCACCCTGATAGACACACGTTGGATAATCCCCTCCCCTTGAGTGTAGGAAGGATCTTTGAATATGAAGAGATTTCAGGAAATTAGTCAGTTGACTTTGAGTTACTGAAAAGGGAGATTATTCTAGGTGGGCCTGACCAAATCAGGTGAAACCTAAAAGAGGAAGTGAGTCCTCCAGAAGTAACATTTGAAGCCTGAGAGAGATTCTCCTCTTGGCTTTGAAGAAGCAAACTGTCCTGGTGATCAGAAGGTGGGTGACCTCTTAGAGTTGAGGGCCTCTGTCCTACAAGTTCAAGGAACTAAATTCACTGAGGTTGGAAGAGGATCCCAGCGTTCAGATTAGATGGCAGCCCCTACTGACACCTGATTTTGGCCCCTGAGCAGAGGACCCAACTCAGAATGTTCCAGAATCCTGACCCAAAGAAACTGGGAGATAATAAGTTTGTGTTTATTTAAGTTCATGGTGATTGTAAACAAAATTTGTTGTATTTGTTACACAGCAATAAAATACCAATACATGTATCTGTTTTACCTACTGATAGACATTTGGTTTGTTTATATTGTAGAACTATTATAAATAAAACTGCTGTGAACATTTATATGAAGTCTTTGTGTAGATATATGCTTTCATTTTTCTTGGATAAATCCATGGGAGTGGAATGGCTAGGCTATGTGGTAAGTTCATGTTTGACTTTATAAGAAACTGCTAAATTCCTTTTCAAAGTGGTTGAATCATTATACATTCCCACTAGTGATGTGTGGAAGTTCCACTTGCTCTACATTCAGTAGCTTTGTAGTAAATTTGAAATAGGGAATGTGAGTCCTCCAACAGATTCTGTTGTCTCTTCATGACCCCTTGCAATTCCGTATGATTTTTAGAATGGGTTTGGATTTCTGTAAAAAAAAAAAAAAAAAGGCCAATGGCATTTTGGTAAGGATCACATTGTGTATGCAGATTGCCTTGAATAGTATTGCCATTTTTATGAATTAAATTTTCTAATCCATGAAAATGGGATGTCTTTTTTTGTAATGCTTATTTTATTAATTATTTTTGAGAGAGAGAGAAACAGAGTGTGAGTGAGGGAGGAGCAGAGAGAGAGGGAGACACAGAATCTGAAGCAGCTCCAGGCTCTCAGCTGTTAGCACAGAACCTGATGTGGGGCTTGAACTCGTGAACCGTGAGATCATGACCTGAGCTGAAGTCGGAGGCTCAATTGACTAAGCCACCCAGGCACCCCTGGGATGTCTTATTTAATTCAGATTTTCTTTCACGTCTTTTCAACAATATTTTATAGTTTACAGTACACAAGCCTTTCACTTCCTTGGCTAAATTTTTTCTCAGATATTTTCTTCTTTTGGATACTATTGTAAATGGTATTGTTCTCTTAATTTCCTTTTCAGTATGTTAATTGCTTGTGTATAGAAACACAACTAATTTTGTGTCTTGATCTTGTACCCTGCAACTTTACTGAATTTATTTATCAGCCCTGGTAGCTTTTTTATGTGTTCTTTGGGATTTTGTCTATATGGGATCATGTCATCTGTGAATAGAGATCGTTTTATGATTTCCTTTTATTATAATACCCTTTATTTCTTTTTTTTTCTTTTATTTCTTTTTCTTGCCCAATTTCCAAAAAAAAAAGAAAGTTGAGTAACAGGAATGAAAGCAGGCATCCTTGTTCTATTCCTGATGGTAAGGTTTTTAACTATAATTTCTGTTTCCAGTTATCTATTTCTTGTTTTGTGAGATTGGGTAGTTCGTATTTTTTCAAGAAAATTTTCCATGTCATGTAAATTGTCATTTGATTGGCATGAAGTTGTCCATGACATTTCCTTATTATTCTTTTGATATGTTTAGAACTTATATTACTATCTCTTCCCATTTGTGTGTTGATAATTTGTATATTCCCTCTTTTTTCCTGATTAGTCTGACTAGAAGTTTATTAAATATGTTGATCTTCTCAGAAAACCAGCTTTTTGCTTCTTTGTTTTTCTCTATTTTTCTGTTATATATGTCATTGATATCTGCACTGAATATCATCATTTCCTTTCTCCTGCTTACTCTGGGTTTCACTTATTCTTCTAGTTTCTTAAGGTAGAAGCTGAAGTCATCAAGTGAGTATATGATTTGAGATCTATTTTTTTCTAATATAGGCATTTACTGCTGTAAAATTTCCTCTAAGCGTCATATTAGCTGCATCACACATACTTTGGCATGTTGTGTTTCTTTCTTCAGTCAGATCAAAATATTTTAAAATTCTGTTACTATTTTTTTCTTTTACCCCAATAAGTTATTTAGAAGCATATCTTCTAGTTTCAAAAGCTTTGTTAATAGTATCTAATTTAATTCTCCTATAGCCAAAGAACATACTTTCTATGACTTGAATCCTTTTAAATGTACTGAGATTTGTTTTATGGCCCAGAATATGGTCTGTCTTGTTAAATATGCAACTGGATTCTGCTGTTGTTGTGTGAAGGGTTCTATCAATATAAATCAGGTTAAGTTACTCGGTAATGTTGAAATGTTCAATATTCTTCCTGGTTTTCTGTTTACTTGTTCCGTTCACTATTGAGTAAGAAGTGTTAAAATCTCAGCTGCAATTTCCATTATGAAATGCTTTATCTATTATAATATCCTTTGCTCTGAATTCTGTTTTGTCTGATGATAATGTGGAGATGCCATCTTTCTTTCATTTTCTCATCTTTTTACTTTTAACCTATTTGTGTCTTCATATTTAAAGAGAGGCTCATACAGGGGCACCTGGGTGTCTCCGTCAGTTAAGTGTCTGACTTCAGCTCAGGTCATGACTTCACAGTTCATGAGTTCAGGCCCTGCATCAGGCTCTGTGGTGACAGCTCAGAGCCTGGAGCCTGCTTCAGATTCTGTGTCTCCCTCTCTCTGCCCTCCGCTGCTTGTGCTCTGTCTCTCTCTCTCAAAAATGAATAAACATTTAAAAAAATTTTTTTAATAAAGAGGGGTTCTTGTAAATAGCATCTATATGGTTCTTGCTTTCCTATCTAATCTGAAAAGTTCTGGTTATTAATCCAGTTGTGGAGACCATTTACATTTAGTGTGATCATTTATATTGGATTTAAATCATCCTGCTATGTGTTTTTTAGTTGTTTCATATACTCTTTGTTCCTTTTCCTTTTTCTGATTCTTTTAAACTAATTGGGTATTTTTTTTAAATCCTATTTTACCTTCTTTGTTGACTTATTAGCTATATTCCTTTGCTGTATTGTTTTAGTGCTTGATTTAGGTATCATACATTGTATTACTTTGCTGAGGCCGCCTAAAACATGGAAACAATCTTGGCGCATAAGGCAATAAACATTTGTTATTTTAGAGTTTCTGTGAGTCAGCTTCCAAGGACAGCTTAGCTGGGTTTTCTCCGTAGAGCCTCACAGGTCTGAGGCTGGGGTCCTCTTCCAAACTCACATGGATGCTGGCAGAACTCATCTCCCTGCAGCTATAGAACTCATAGTGGCTTACTTCTTCAAGGACACCAGGAGAGCCTCTGAGGTGAGTCTCTGACCTCTACATCTTCTTTTAAAGAGCTCACCTGATCAGGTCAGGCTCACCGAGGATAATCTTGATTTGTTCAAAGTCAATTGATGCCTTCGTTAAGTTTGCAAACCACCCCCCCTTCACCTCTGCCATGTAACATAACCTAACCTAGCTGTCTATCATATTCACATGTCCCACCCACACTCAAGGAGGGGGGATTACACAGGGTGTACACAGCAGGGGATGGGAATCAGGGAGAGGGCAACTTAGAATTCTTGCCCCCACAACATTTCTAACTTACCACAGTCTACTTTCAAGTGATATTATACTACTTCACATGCAGCATGAGGACCTTATGCCAACATACTTTATTCTCCCTCCCAGCCTCTGGGCTTGCATTTGTTTCCTAGCATATTGTACCACAAACTGAGATGGCTTAACACAACTGAAAGGTATTCTCTCACAGGGTAGAGGTCCCAAGCCCACATGGTCATAGGGCCGTGCCCTCTGTAAAACCAAGCCTTCCTTGTCTCTTCCTGGTTTTCTTTACCAGAAGCCTTTTTTTTTTTTAATGTTTATTTATTTTGAGACAGAGAGAGGGACAGAGCACCAGTAGGGGAGAGGCAGAGAGAGAGACACACACACACACACACACACACAGAATATGAGGCAGGCTCCAGACTGAGCTGTCAGCACAGAACCCGATGCATAGAGCCGGACATGGGGCTTGAACTCACAAGCTGTGAGATCATGACCTGAGCCAAAGTCGAATGTTTAACCTAATGAGCCACCCAGGTGCCCTCCTCCCTTTTTTTTTTTTTTTTTAACAGCAATGATTTCCCTACATGGTGATCCTTCTTCATTTTTTTTTCTTTCCTGATGAAATTAAGGGTTAGTGACACTAAGAGGCCCAGGGTGGGGAACTGAAGTGTGCTGTTTCTCCACCTGGATGCTGGTTGAACAGGCGTATCTGCTTTGGGAGAACTCACCTGGCTACACACTCAAATGTGCGTGCATTTTGGGATGGGTGCTGTACCTCAGTAAAGAGTGAAAAGCCATGGGGCACCTGGGTGGCTCAGTTGGTTAAACGTCTGACTCTTGATTTCAGCTCAGGGCTTGATCTCACGTTTTGTGAGTTCAAGCCTCATGTCGGGCTCTGTGCTGACAGCATGGAACCTGCTTGGGATTCTCTCTCTCTCTCTCTCTCTCTCTCTCTCTCCATCTCTCGATCTCTCTCTCTCTCTCTTCCCCTCCCTGCTCACTCACTCTCTCTCAAAATAAACAAACTTAAAAAAACAAACAAGCAACTCACTAAGGCTGAAAGAGAAGCTGAAGACCTCAGGAGCCCTGCCTTGTGCAAGGGGACTTGGCTGTGCCTTGGGGCTGGCTTGGGGCCGAGACTTATCTCCCTGAGCCTATAGGCAGGGACCTAGGACCCAGGGGTGATGACATCTGTCAAAGGACTCTGCAAACTATAAAGTGCTTGCACACACCCATCCATCCTAACCCCCAAATGGCAGGTTGCCTTCTGACTACTTCCGGTCAGTGGTGGCAGCTCTGGTTTTAGAAGAGAGACAGTTCTGCAGCTGCTGTGTCTGAAGGCAGCAGCCAGGCCACTCTGTACGCCAGCCTCTGCTTTGACAGATGACTTGGAATCTGTCATTCCTGCCTTTTATTAAACACAAATGAGCCCTACACGTGGCTGGAGAGAGAGAAGACTGTTGCCTTTTTGTTTTTAAGTTTACTTACTTATTTTAAGAGACAGAGACAGCAGCATGGGGAAGAGCGAGAATCGCAAACAGGCTATGTGCTGTCAGTGCCCGGGAATCGTGAGTTCATGACCTGAACCAAAGTTGGACACTTAACCGACTGAGCCACTCAGCGTCCATTGCCTTTTAGTGGAACTGACTGGTTTTCCAGAATGGCAGACGGGTGCAGCTGCAGCAGGTGGCCTCCACCTGGCGCCTGCAGGGTGACCAGCACTCCCGCCCACCAAGAGGCCCCGCACTCCCCACCCCCACCACCTGTTGGCTCTCTCCTTGTCTCTCCTTTCTTTTTGAAGAAAAACAAAAAAAAGTCAGAAATGCAGAAAGGGGTAAAGGAGGAAGTAAAAGCACTCACTAGCCCATTAAATGAGATGGTCCCTCTCATCGTTAAACATACTGGGGCTTTTTCTCTGGGTGCATGTAATTTTCTTTTGCAAAGATCCATTCGCATGAAAGCAGAGCCTGAATGATTACTGGCTTTTCTCACTCCACCGCTGGCTGACATTCTTCTCAGAGGCTCTGGCGCTGCTCACACGGCCAGGTGGTATGAAGAGCGCGCTCACACTTTGCTGATCAGTGCTCTGTTTCTGGGCACCCCTCATGTTAAGCCCCGTGCGGTGCTACTTATGGTTATATACTCTCCCTGCCCCCCTCTCCCCGCCGATTGGGTCCCCAAGTAATTGCTGCATCTAAGGTCAAGGGTATTGCTCCAGCCTGGCTTCTGCCTTCATGCCATCCAACAGGTGGTCCAGGGAGGGTCTTCAAAGCCTCAGGCATCACTCATGGGGTCACTGTGCCTTGTGCTCCCCTGCCCCACTGATCAGCCCTTCCATCCTGCAGCGCCGCCCTACAGGCCTCCAAGACCCCCTTCCCAAGCATCCTCCCGCTGTGGTGCCCATCTCCCCCCACCCACCCCTCCAATTTCATCTTCATCAAGTCATCCAGGTGGTCAAGTGCCATCCACTTAGCTAAGTAGCTGAGTGCCCTTCTCATCAGTGACGCCCCTGCTATCTGAACATGAGCATACCCTGTAGGAGTCACCTTCCCACATCTGTCCTGATTGTAGCCACTTCTCTCCACCCCTTGATTCCAGCTTATTCCACACCCCTGACTCTTCTTCCACCTGGTCTTCTCCCAGCAGTCGGAGATCCCCCAGGGCCCTCCTGCAGCACTTGACCAAACCCACCTCCTCCCCATCCTGTGCCCCACAGCGAGGGTCCCTATCACCCTGATGCAGCCATATGAGCTCCCTCTTCTGGGCCTTGGTACTAGGTGGCCCCTCCACACACCCGCCTCCCAGTCCCCGGATGTCCTTCCCAAGGCTGGTTCTTCCTGCCATTGAGTTTGACCAGATGTCACCTCTGCACATCAGCCTGGGAACTGGGGTCGCTAGGAACATTTTACAGACACGAATGTGAGAGAGGGAAAGTGACTTCCTCAGAGTGGCCTGGCCAATAAGGACCAAGCTCACATCTGCCCTCTGGTCTCATAGCCCACTGTCAATTCAACACAGCTCCTGGCTACTGGCGATGGCATATTCCGCCCATCTCAAGAGTCTGGGGTAGTATGATTCTTTGTATTGCATGTGCAGAAGAGGAGCTCAGTCAGACTTAAGCTCAAAGGGAGAATGTGTTTGTGTCTGTAAATAAAAAGCCCAGGGGGTGGACTTCAGGCATGGCTAGATCTAGGACATGGCTTCAGTCTCGCTGCCTCTTGACTCTGCTTTCTCCATGTGGGTTCCTTTTACAAGGAGGCCCCAGCAGCTTCCCACTTATTTCCTATGCTTTCCTTTACCTGAGCAAAAAGAGTGTCTGTTCTGACAGTTCAATATATGTTCCAAGGACAGAGTCCAGTGGCCCACCCAGGTAACATGTCTACCATGAATCCATGTCAGAATCTGGTGGAATGAGATAGTGGCCAGGCCTGGATCACATGCCCATCTCAAACTGTTGCAGGCCAACACAGTTCCTGCACGGAGTGGCTCCCAGAGCCGCATGAGCCTTCTACCTGAGGCAAGAGAGGAAGGGCAAAATGGGTTTTGTTGACAGAAGAAGGAGGGCAGATGCTGGGCAGTCAGAGGCCACAGAGGCCGGGAACCCTGGGCAGCCTCAGTAGGCCCAAGTCTTGGGTTGAAGCCCAGAGGCAAACCCAGTCTCCCTCTGGCACCTGCCACCCCCTGGCCTTCCTCCGTCCATTAACCGCTGAAGCCTGGTGGAAGGATCATGCAGACACTCATCTGAGCGCCCCCACTGGGGCTGTTGGAGCTGAGAGGAGGCTAAAAACGGAGCCAGTTAACAGCCTACTTCCTTAGGGAAGCTTCTAGGTGAGCAGAGCCTGAGCACCCAGTGAACTCGGCGTGAGTAACAAGGAACTAAGGCAGAGTGGGGGGCAGGCCCCAAGAGGATAAGGACTGGGGTCTGATGAGCAGCTGGCCCCAAAGGCACGCTTTCCCCCAGAGTTGATGTTTCTGGAAGCATCCCCCAGTCGCCCTGTGGCCCTTAGGCCAGCCTCGCCATCACTGCCTCTCACCCAGCCTCTCCTTTTCACCCCGAGGGTCTCACTGCCCTCACCCCGGTCCTTTCTGTCCCTGGAAGCCCCTCTTGTCTGCGGCCAAGGTGTGCCAGAAGGGGACATAGGCAGGAACTGACTTCTGCCAAGCCACTGCAACGATGTTGTCATAGCATCTGTGTGGCCGGATCTTTTCTGAAGAAAGATACTCGCCTGAGCAAGCCAGGGCCCCCGCGTCACCTGAGCCCTGAGGCGGGCCTGTCTGTCAGGGCGGGGCCCTGTGGGCGGGGCTTGTCTGGACCAGCAGCTATTCCTCCCCGGTGTGATGAGCCGAGCGACACCTGGCCTGGCCTGCAGCCCACGCAGAGCCCACAGGTCGTCTTCCTGATGACCGGATGGACGGCCGCTCAAGCTGAGTCTTTGCGAGACTGAAGCAGGCCATCAGCAAGTCTGGCTTATCCAGTGCCTTCCCTGGCCATCTGTCTGCAGGAGCCCAAATGGAAGGGGGAGAGTGTGGCCTCTGCCTCAAGGGCCACCTGCTTCCCGTGAGTGTCACGGGCTGAGGTCCAGGCTTCCTGCAGGGCTCAGGCATGTCCCGGAGCCAGCTTGGTTTGCCCAAGGGACCCCAGCTTAGGAGGTCCCCAAATCCATCCCACCGGCAGCCAGCAATGCGGCCTCTTCAGGCTGGACTGAGGATTAAACACAGCAAAGTGTCTGTTCCCCATTCAGTCATTGTTACATGTGGATGTGGTTATTTTACACATGGTAAAAAGCAGACAGGCAGCACAGTAGACCTAGGAGGTCATATATATTGTTGGTAAGGAAGATGTAAATTTTATAAACATTTTTGAGTTTATTCATTCCTCTGGAGAGAGAAAGGGAGTATGTGTGTGTGCTTGAGCAGGGGAGGGGCAGAGAGAGAGAGAGAGAGAGATCCCAAGCAGGCTCAGAACCGTCAGCACAGAACCCGACACTGGGCTCAAACCTATGAACCACAAGATCATGATTCTGAGCCGAAGTCAAGAGCTGGACACTCAACTGACTGAGCCACCCGGGTGCCCCAGGACAATGCTAATTTTAAAATGTGAATTGATAGGAGGAACGTGATTAGCTGAATAGCTGTGCAAGAAGCAGTCAGGCCTGGAAATATCCCAAAAGTGACCCTGGAATGTCTCATTCAACTAACGCTGAAATGGGGGGTTTCATATCCCAAAGTCCCTAAGCCTGAGGCTGGGCTCTTGGAGGGATGCTAGATGCTGCCCAAGACAAGTGTGCCCAGGAGGGGTGTACAAGGCAGGTGCACCCAGGACAGGTGTGCCCAGGAGAAGCCCCATCCGTGTCACCCGCCTGTACCTGGCATACAGGTATCCCCGGTCCTGGGAAGGCCCCCCTCCTGGCTGGTGTCCTCCCTCCTACAGCACCCCTCAGGGATTCCACACGCTGCCACCTGTGACCTGGGGTCCAGCACGGAGGAAGTGGGGTGAACTGGGTTCTGAGCCAGGGATGAGTCACTCGCCACAGTTCTTGTCATGAGAACAAGAGCAGCCTCGTGCAGGTGAGCAAGTGCAGGTGATGGCGTGGGCCACACGAGAGGAGGCAGTGAGCCCAGGCTCCTGCTGTCATGATCACGCTGACGGCCCTTCCCCCTCTCGACTGCTCCAGACCCCTTTCTGCCAAGGCACCGTTGTGCTCTCCGATACCCACATGCTCGTGTTCAAGCACGTGTGTGTTAGTCGTGTTTGGACTATGACTTTCTCTGAAGCAGAGTGGCTGGTTCACACCCTTACTCCCTCTCCACCAGCACGAGGCAGTGCACTGGTGGCCACTATATTAGGAGGCTCTGGGCGGGTGGTAGAGCCGGTCTGTGGGTCCTCAAATCAGGAACCTCGCTGGTCAAGGTTCTTGCCAGCCTGAGCATCGGAATTAAGCAGGGTGACCAGGAGCAGAGGCATCTGTGAGCCCCCTGGAGGCAGAGAGCAGGGGCAAATGTCCGATGCCTGCAGCTGACCAGGTGGCTCTTCCCCCAGTGGTGACACGTCCCGGCCTCTGAGGCAGGGGCTCCCTGGCTTCTGCAGTGCTGGACATGGCCATGTGGCCTTTTAGACAGGCTTCGAGTTCTAGCCCAGCTGCCTCCTTGACTACCTTTCAGGACAGAGGCCAAGAAGACTGCATTCTTCTCAGGTCCCTGGGCTTGACTCTGTGCAGGGGGACAGCCTCTGGGGCCTGCGGTCAGAGTAGCCTACCATCCTTCCTGGGCCTTTCCCCACACGCGCTGCCTGGGTCTCTGTGCAGAGACCCTCCCAAGTCAGAGTCAGTCTCTGCTTCGGGCCATTCCGGACCCACTTGCAGAAGACGGTAAATGCCTGATATCAGTTTGAGTCCCTTGGAAGCAGTGGGGGCCATTGTGTCCCTGTCATGTTCCAGCTGGGTGACCTAGCACAGATCAGGTCCTCTCCCTGAGCCTCAGTTTCCCCTTGTGTGAAATGCAGAGAAGGACGAAACTGCTTTTCGGCAAGTCTTGGGGGCAGCAGATTCACAATAGTGTGTTTGTGTACATGCAGCCCCGGTGTTGGCTGCGGCCCAGGACAGGGACTGAACCCACAATTGCGAGTGTAGCCGCCAGGCTGTGGGGGGGGGAGGGTTCAGACGCACACATGCACACATCGTCCCAGACTTTCTGACAACGGCCTTTTCTCTGTCTGCTGGATGTTTCTGAGAGAAGCCAGAGAAAAACAGTATGTTTCTTTGTTTTATTATAACAGTGATGACTTCATCCAGCCTTGTTCTTCCCAGAAAAGATGATGATGAATTTGTTAAAGTTCAGCTGCGAGAGCCCCCTCTTAAAGCAAGAATGAGAAGTATTTAAAGGCAGCTTCTTGCTTCTTGGAGCTATTTTCAGATAAGTGGTCCTCCCTGGTGTCACTCAGACCCCACTTGGGCTCATGCCGGGTCTCCAGCTCCCACTGTCCACGGGAGAAGGGCTGGGAGCCCCTGCCCTGGTCACTCGGCCCCCAACTCCCTGGGACCATCCCATGTGAGTGGCCCCCGTACTCACAGGTCACTGTTAATAAAAAGCTGTGCAGTTTCCGACTCTTCCCCCAGATTTCCAAATTCAGGGCAGAGACGAAATGATTTTTCTGTCTTTGAATATTTTCCAGAACCTTGACAGACATCTCCAGTTAGAAGGAAATGAATGGCTCCAGAGAGTGATGTCTGTGCAGCATCAACTCTGTCCTGGCTGCTGGGTGCCCCCAGACCTCTGGGCCCCACATCCTTAGCCATCCTGCGATCCCTGGGCCCTGACCGGGACAGCCCCAGGTGCATGTGGCCAGGCCCTGGCTCTGGACTCAGAGAGAGAGAGAGCGGGACAACGCAAGTGGCAGTGGAGGGTCAGAAAGCCTGGGCTGGGGGGCTATTCCTGCATGGGTAGAGCAGGCTGGGGTGACCACCCAGATATCTGGGCATGACAGGGGCCTTGGTGTGTCCTGTTAGAAAGAATGTGGCTCCACTGGTCCTCCTCACCCCCCCTTTGTGTGCAACGGGGCAGGGAGGGGTGTGGTGGGCAGGGCATACTGATGCCTGCTCCCATCCCCAGTAGACCCACCTATTGGAGGGTATTATGAACCCACTTTACAGATGAGGAAACTGAGGCTCAGCCAGGTGAGCGGGCTGTCTCACAGCCAGCCAGCAGGGAAGACCCCCAGGGGACCACACACTGCCTCCACTTCAGCCACAGAACCGGTCTCTGGGTCCCACAGGCTTACTCTCCAGACCATTCTTTCAAACAACTCCCAGAAGCTGCAGGGAGAAAACAAAGCATTTATTTTTGCCAACTGTTCCCCCTCCCTGAAGGCGCCTGAGAGGTGTTTGTCAGGAGGTGTGGGTGACTCATGCAGACACGCAGAGATGGAACTGGCTATTTTTGTCCCAGACTCTGACAAGCTGTGGGCAGCGTCTCTGCAGGGTGAGCGGGTGGCCCAGGCTGACCCACAGCAGGGGAGACAGGGCCGTGAAGTTAGCGTACCCAGGGCTGTAGGCGGCCCAGAGGGCAGGCTCTGAGATGGCTGGGGTGCCTGTCCACCCCAGGGTCGCCTGCCCTCTCAGCGGTTATGCTGGCTCCAGGCTGTGGGGAGGGAGGACCGTGACTCTGGCAGCTGCCCCCTGCCCTGCCGGCTCCAGGCTGCATGCCCCCAGGTGGCCCACGCCTTCTTCCAGATCCGTCTGAGACTTGCCTCTGTGGCTGCTGCTGTAGAAACTGAAAATCCCAAATCTTGAGCATAGAGTGGTTTCTCTCCTCGGTGCTCCCACTGGGTGCTCCCTCCCCAAAGAGGTTAAGACAGTGGGGGTAGCCAGACTGGAGGGAGTGGCCAGCGTCTCACAGTGTAGTCCCTACATCCTGGAATCCAGGCCATGGCCATCTGACCCAGCCCGTCCCCCGCCAAGGGCTTCCATTTGGAGAGGCTCTGCGGTGCTTGCGAGAGCCCCTTCCCTCCAGGCCCACACAGGGCAGGGGCCACAGAGGGGTTGTCCTGACTTCACTCGCAGGAGGGTGACACACATACTCATCTTGGACCTGGGGACAGACCCCACAGCTGCCAGCATGCTGGAGACTCAGCCCTGAGGACGAGGGGAGCAGGAAAGGACTGAGAGCTGGTGAGCAGGAGGTGCACAGAGAGGGGCTCAGAGCCAGAGGTCGGGGCACCCCCAGTGCAGGATGGTGAGGAGGGAGGGCACCCGGGGAGGGCTGAGGCCATAAGAGCCATCAGAAGGTTTGGCGGGAGAGGAAACTTCGAGCAGCTTAGCCTGGCCGTAGTCCCGCAGGGATGAGGCAGGCAGGGAGAGTGGCCTCGCGGGAGGCCGGGGGAGCTAAAATCATCTCAGAGGAGGAACAGTTAGCCCTTTCATGCCTGGCCCTCCCTTCACACGTCTCAGCGGCAGATGTGTTTTTCACACAGTCTGATATTCATTCTCCATGATGGTAAATAAGACACTTGTTTTCCCGCACAAAACAGGCCACATTGCTCCCTGACAGCTGCCGCCTTGCTGGCCGGGGCACAGAGCAGCCTGGTCACCACTGTCAGCCTCTGCCGGTGGCCAGACGCTGAGGAGCCCCTTCTTCATTCTCCTCCATCAGCCCCTGCATCCCGTCACCTCCTGGCGACTGTCGTTCATTCAGCCGTCCGTCCGTCCATCCATCCGTCCATCCATCCGTGCATGCATTCATTCAGCCAGCAAGTGTTGATTGCCTGAGCCCTGCTCCAGATGCCGTGAGCAGGACAGACAAATCTGTGCCCTGGAGAAGCTCACAGCCCTGTGGGGAGGACGGCAGATGAACAAGTAGATAAAAGATGCCTGTCAACTTCACACTTGGCTAAATGCCACAGGCACACAAGACGAGGCCCAGGGCACAGTGAGTGGACTCTGAAAGCAGGTGAATGGGGAGGCACCCAGGTGAGGGCCTGGAGGAAGAGCATTCAGTGGCGGCACAGCAAGCTCAGGGCCCCGAGGCAGGAATGAGTGCAGCGTGTGCCAGAGGGCGGTGTGGGGACGGGAGGGGGGACTAGAGACAAGGTCAGAGAGGTGGTAGCTCATGGGCCGTGAGAAGGACTTTAGGGAAGAGCCCGGGGGTGTCACCAGCTTTCACCAGTGCTGGTACCAACCATCACTCACAGCCTACACAGGCTTGTTAGCCTCCTTGTGCATGAGGGGAAACTGAGGCACAGGGAGATGCCTGCACACCCCCTTGCCCCACATATCCACTTGCCACAGCTCCCTCTCTCCCAGCAGACCAACCCTAGGACATGTCCCCTTCCGGGACCCCAGTGGCTCAGAGCACCCTTTGTGCGTCCTCCAAATGCGTTGGCCAGGGCCCCCTGCCCACTGCAGTTCTGAAGGTCTCTTCCAAGAGAGGACACGGCAGCTGGACCTCCCAGGGGAACAGGAGAAGGGTGCTCTAAGGCAGAGGAGAGTGAAAAGCCTGACTTGGAGGCAGCAGTGTGGATGGCATGTTTTGGGCACAGCACGCAAGCAGATAGGTCAGGTTTAGTCTTGCTATGTTTTTTTATAAAATTGACTCATTTATCAAAATGAATGTATCTTGTAATGAAATTTTATGTTCCTACCTGAATCACCATAACTAGAAAGTGACTGTAAAAACTAATGTAACAGGGGTTCTCAGGTGGCTCAATCAGTTATATGCCTGACTTTGGCTCAGGTCATGACCTCACGGTTCTTGACTTTGATCCCTGCATCACGGGCAGCTGTCAACGCAGAACCCACTTAGATTCTCTTCCCCTTCTCTCTCCTCCACCCAACCCCCGCTCATGTTCTCTGCCTCTCTCTCTCTCAAAAATAATAAAAAATAAAAACAAAAAACCCTAATGTAACAAAAACAAGCATTATTAATTTGTAAAAAGAATAAAATTATGGGGCGCCCGGGTGGCTCAGTCGGTTAAGCGTCCGACTTCAGCTCAGGTGATGATCTCACAGTTCGTGGGTTCGAGCCCCGTGTCGGGCTCTGTGCTGACAGCTCAGAGCCTGGAGCCTGCTTCAGATTCTGTGTCTCCCTCTCTCTGATCCTCCCCTGCTCACACTATCTCTCTCTCTCTCAGAAATAAAGAAAACATTAAAAAAAAATTTTTTTAAGAATAAAATTAAAAATAAAAGCACCCAGTTCTGGGTCTAGGATGGCTCCATTCTACCTCTCCCAGTGAATACAACTTCAGATCTGACAGAATGCACCAAACAGCTATGTGGGGACTTGGAAAACTAAATAATAGCAGGCAGGCTGGGGAAAAAGAGCAGAATTTGAAGTGCCACCAAACTGACAGTGAGTTTGCCATTTTCCCTCTGCTGGCATTCCCCACCCCCTGCTGAAACCAAGGAGGGATCTTGTGCCACCAGAGAGAGGCAGGAGAAGCCCTCCAGCTCTGGCTCAAAGAGCAGGAAGGGGGTCTCTTATTACTCAGAGTCTGAAAATATGCATTTAAAAAATCTCTCTTCTGGAGGCACCTGGGCGGCTCAGTCAGTTAAGCATCCCACTTCGGCTCAGGTCATGATCTCGCAGTTGGTGGGTTAGACCCCTGCATGGGGCTCTGCACTGTCAGTCAGAGCCCACTTCAGATCCTCTGTCCCCCTCTCTCTCTGCCCTCCTCCACTCTCTCATGTTCTCTCTCTCAAAAATAAACATTTTTTTAAAGTATGGTAAAGGATACAGAGGAGCAACCAGATGGAGAGGCACATAGGGCAAGGGGGTGCAGCTTGCTTGCCCGCTCCAAGTACAGAACTTGCCAGGTCTCTTCGTTCACCAGTCTGGAAGCTCTCTGAACCCTGGCCTTTCTGGTTTGCATGGAGGCTTCATTACATAGGTGTGAGTCATTAAATCATTGGCCACTGGCAAGTGGTCTAACTTCCAGCCCTCTTCCATCCCCTCAGGGTCAGGGGGCGGGACTGAAAGCTCCAATCACATGGTTGGCTCCACTGGCAAACCACTCACCCCACCCCCCAACTTAGGCACTTTTCAGAAGTCATCTCATGGGGCGCCTGGGTGGCTCAGTTGGTTAAGCCTCCAACCAGCTCAGGTCATGATCTCCCAGTTTGTGGGTTCAAGCCCCACATCAGGTTCTGTGCTGGAGTCTGCTTGGAATTCTGTATCCCCCTTCTCTCTCTGCGCCTCCCCTGCTTGTGTTCTGTCTTTCAAAAACAAATAAATGTTCAAAAAAAAAAAGTCATCTTATTAACATAAACAGGTGTGGATGAAAGGGATTCATTATGAATTTCTCAAGGCCTGCATGACTCTTATCATTTAGGAAATTCAAATGGTTTTAGGAGCTCTTTGCCCCAGGAAAAGGGGTGAATATCTTTCTTTCTTTCTTTCTTTCTTTCTTTCTTTCTTTCTTTCTTTCTTTCTTTCTTTCTTTCTTTCTTTCTTTTATTTTTGAGAGAGAGAGAGAGAGACAGTTTGAGTGGGGGAGGGGCAGAGAGAGAGGGAGACACAGAAACCAAAGCAGGCTCCAGGCTCCGAGCTGTTAGCACAGAGCCTGATGCAGGGCTAGAACCCACAAACTGAAAGATCATGACCTGAGCCCAAGTCGGATGCTTAATGGACTGAGCCACCCAGGCGCCCCCCCAAATTTTTTAAATATTTATTTTTGAGAGAGAGAGCCAGAAAGAGAGAGCATGAGTGGGGGAGGGGCATAGAGAGAGAGACAGAGAATCGGAAGCAGGCTCCAGGCTCTGAGCTGTCAGCACAGAGCCCGATGTGAGGCTTGAACTCACAAACTGCAAGAACATGACCTGAGCCAAAGTAGGACTCTTAAGGACTGAGCCACCCAGGGGCCCCGTGGGATGAATATATTCCTTATTATGAATCACAATACCACAGAGATCCTCACTGGGAGATGCATCCCACCAAGCCCTGAATGAGGGAAATCAGCCAGCTGGAGTGAAGGAAGGGAGATCCTGGCCGATTGTGTTCTGGAGCTGAGCCATTTGGAGGGCAGACGGTATCTGATTGGCCTCTCTAGCCCTCCAGCTGTTTGTTAGTCCTGGCAATCCCCTCTCCCCCCACCCCCCGACCTGGGAGTGTAGATGGAGGTCTGTTTGGACCCCTGCCCTCCCGGCTGCATCCAAGGCACTAAAGTGTGGAAGCCAGGATGAGGCACTGGAGGTCAGAGGCCCCTCAGCCTGGGGATCGTAGCCCCACCTGGGCCACGCAGGTGAACCAGGTTTCTCTGCGACCCCTCCCTCTCTTCTGCAAGACTGGGAGACACTTCTCTAGCCTGGAGGCTGTGGAGGAGACCTGCCTGTCCCCACGGTGTCTTTCCCAGGCATGTAAAATGCAGAGGCCTGGGAGAGACCTGTTTCACCTCCTTTCTGGGGCTGAGGAAAGGAGCACAGGCTGGCTGGGGGCAGGCGGGGTAGGGGCCACTGTGGGGAAACCGGCCACTCTCTTAAGTGATGCCCCTCCTCCTTTCAGTATCCATGACTTTTCAGGGGAAGGGGCCGAACAGAGGCAGGTACCCCTGCTCAGGTTTTCTGTCATCCATCTTGTTGACACGCTTCTCTAATGCCACCACCTTGTGTTACATCATAAATACGGATGCCATGGATGTGTATGTAAATAGCAACACGCCAAGGCAAACATGCCTTAAAACCTGGATCCACTGGGTTTTCACAGGCAAGTTCTCATGCTGCGTGTGGATTATTGCTGCTGAGAAACTCTTCACGAAGGAAATACTCTTTTCAGTTTCCCCCCTCTTGTGCTCCTAGCTAGAGGTTAACTTTCTTTTTTTTTTAATCTTTTTATTATTTTTTTTAATTTTTTTAAATGTTTTTATTTATTTCTAGACGAGAGAAAGAGACAGCATGAGCAGGGAAGGGTCAGAGAAAGAGGGAGACACAGACTCTGAAACAGGCTCCAGGCCCTGAGCTGGCAGTCAGCACAGAGCCCAACGCGGGACTCGAACCCACGAACCGTGAGATCATGACCTAAGCAAAAGTCGGATGCTTAACTAACTAAGCCACCCAGGCGCCCCTTTTTATTATTTATTTTGAGAGAGAGAGAGAACAAGTAGGGGAGGGGCAGAGAGAGAGTCAGAGAGAATCCCAAGGAGGCCCCTCACTGCCAGCATGGAGCCCGATGGGGGGCCCGAACCCACGTACCCAGAGATGATGACTCCAGAGCTGAAACCAAGAGCCGGACGCTCAACTGACTGAGTCACCTGCAGCGCCCTGAGGTTAACTTTCTATTTGTTAGCTTGAAAGCTTTCCTAACACTGTATTGTGGGTGACGGGCATATAGTGTGTGGCTTATGGGCAGTAGGGAGCCAGGTTTTTTCTTTGCAGACGCAAGGCTGGCACAGATGATGGCGATGATGCTAGAATTGCATTAGGGGTAGGGATCTGTGTAAGGGCGGCTTGAGGGTCTTTCCCTGGAATCTGTGCTACAGGGAGCCAGGTGGAGTGAGCCCAGGTGGGGAAGCAGGGGCCAGTGTGTGTCACCGACACAGGGGACATTCTTTCCAGCGTGGAGCCCACCCCTCACACAGCCTGAAGAAAATTGTCTCAGTTCACAGAACAGCAGCATACCCAGTCTGGGGGTACCCAGATGCCAAGTGCACATGGAAGCAAGTGGTGCCTTAACTGGACCCCGGAGCCCTCACTGACCCGTCTCTGCTCCTCTCTGCCCAGCCAGAGCCAAATGGCTCGTTGCAGGAGGGACCCGGGAGGGGTGCTGGGCTGAGACACCAGGAACTAGGGGGAATCTGCAGGAAATATCTCCAAGGTAGCAAAGAGTTCCACCAGTATGTCCCGTCCACCTTCCATGGGATAAATGACACCACCGGTGGGCAGGCGTGAGCCCTGTAGGTGGAACTGTCGCCGGAGCAATTTTCTGGCATCAAGATTCTCTCCACTTCCGGTGATACCGGCCCAGGTCAAATTGGCCCAAACAAAACAAAAAAGGGAATCAACTGTGTCACATACCAAAAAAACCTAACTGGGGCGCCTGGGTGGCTCAGTCGGTCAAGCGTCCGACTTCGACTCAGGTCATGATTTCACGGTTCATGGGTTCGAGCCCAGCGTCAGGCTCTGTGCTGACAGCTCAGAGCCTGGAGCCTGCTTCAGATTCTGTGTCTCCCTCTCTCTCTGACCCTCCCCTCCTCATGCTCTCTCTCTCTCTCTCTCTCTCAGAAAAAAATAAAACATTTTTTAAAAAAAATTTTTTTAAGCCTAACAGCAGGGCTAACTTTGGGTGCAGCAGGAATCCAAACACTGCTCAAGGCTTTTCTTCCTGCCCCCTCTCAGGGGCAGAAAGGGGCCTTCCCAGCCTCTCTTTGGTGGCTAGATGGCCACCAGCAGCTCAGGCTTTCATCTGCTCAATCTCCATTCCTGCTGGAAAGAGACCATCAGGAGGGCAGGCTGACCACCCTGCCCCCACTGAAACCTCCACTGAAACACACTGTGGTTAAACATACATACACACACACACACACACACACACAGAATAGCAGTAGGAGTAGCAATAGCAAGAACCTTTAGGAAGCTGGAAAGCAGATGGATGAGTAACCAATGATAGAACAGACCTGAAAAGTCAAAGCCCAGCCCGCGGACTAAGTAAGGGGGTTGGTTCCGGTCAGGAGTTAGGCCCACGGCTTCTTTCCCAGCCTCTGGTTAGAGTTCCTCCCCCAAGCAGCCCACCCTGATTTCCCCATCATGAGCTATTCCGGAAGCCCTGCCCTTCCCCTCAGAATATCCAGTCAGCTTCTTAGTCTCTATCTGACAGCCAAGGATTCCCAGACACCTGAAGAATCCTGCTGAGAGGGCCCATGTTGACCAAGACAAATGAGGGGGAAAGGCAAACGGGGACAGACAAAAGCAATGAAGGAAGAAGAGAATTTCTAATAAAACGAGGTTACTAAACAACAACAACAACAAAAACAAGGTTACTAATATCCTCAGAGAGGTAAGAGAAGACTTTACATCTATGAGAAAAGAACAGAGTGTCATACATTTGAAAAGGAACAGTTGAAAAGAAAAATACCTCACAGAAATTCAAAACATGTCAATAGAAATATACAATAGAAGGTTCAGAATGCAAAATTAAAAACTTTTCAGAGAGTAGAGTGATATGAGGTTTTTTTAATGGAAAATAGAAAAGAAAGGATAAAAAAATTGGAAGGCAAGTCCAGGAGGTCCAATATGAGTACTAAGAGTCCCAAGCAAAGAAAAAAGAGGAAGTCTTCAGTGAAATTACTTAGTAAAATATCCCAGCACTGAATAGCGTGAGTTCCTGTCTGGAAAGGGCTCCATATGAGGGGTGGATGACCTGTACCAAGGTGCATCATTGTAAAATTTCAGGACACTCAGGGCTGCAATGAACAGCCATCTTGGGTTGCCTACGACTTAAAGCTTTCTTAGGAAATGGAACTTTCGACGCTAAAACCAGGATGGTCCTGGGAAAGCCAGAATGGCTGGTCATCCTGCTGGGACCAAAAGAAAAAAAAATCTACAAAGCTCAGAGAGCTTTGACAATGTCTTCAAGACAATGTCTCCTAAATTCTGAAGAAATATGATTTCTGATTTAGAATTCTATACCCTGCTAAGCTTTCAGTCATTCTAGCAAGTGTGATGGTAAAGGGAGAACATTTCCAGGCATGTAGGGTCTCAAGAACTTTTTCGTAAGCATCTATTCTCAAGAAGTTACTGGGACATGCTCCATCAGAATGAAAGAATAAACCAAGAGAAATGGGAAGACAAGATACAGGAAGCGGGAGCCCAACACAAGAGATGAGGAGGGAATCCCTCAGAGGATGCTGAGGCGATCCCAGAACAGCAGCTCTGCTCTGGATGTGGAGGGCAGCTGAGCTGTCCTGCCTCTGTGTGACCCGAGACAGGCAGACAGACAGTCATCACTAAGACCCTCCCCTCTTCCACCAGGCCATCCTCTTTTTTTTTTTTTTAATGTTTTATTTATTTCTGAGAGAGAGAGAGAGAGAGACAGAGTGAGTAGGGTAGGGTCAGAGAGAGAGAGAAACACAGATTCTGAAACAAGCTCCAGGCTTTGAGCTGGCTGTCAGCACAGAGCCCAATGGGGCTCAAACCCACAAACCGTGAGATCATGACCTGAGCCGAAGTCACATGCTCAACCGACTGAGCTACCCAGGCGCCCCTCCATCGGGCCATCCTCTTAACCCAAGGACAGAACGCCCAGGAGAGCTTGGCCCAGATTCTCATCAGGACTTGGCTGGTCCTGACCATGTGCTGCTGAGGGTCTCTCCCCTCGTGCTCTGCTGAGGACACATGTATCACTCCTGGAAGTTCTCAGCTCCCCCCTCCCCGCCCCCCCTCCAGCCGGAGGCAGGCCATGGGGGCTCGGCAGTGGATGCCTCTGACCGTACTTCTATCCAGTGCCTGGTCCACACCTCAGCCTTGCCAGGCGCCCGACTGTGGAGAGCCCTGTTTTTCCCCAGACTCACGTGTGACCTTGCTCAGCACTTCCCCGGGCGGGGCCTCGTCAGCTCCCAGCGAAGGAGAAGTCGGACCACGACCCCAGAGACTGTTCTCACCCCCTCCTGGAGCCTCTGTCCAGTGTGCTTACCTTCTGTTTTCAAGATCAGGTGGTGTACTGTCTGGGATGGATACACAGGTGGAAGTATAAAGAAAAATAAGGAAATAATTAGCACGATAGGATGATCATCAGCTAGAGTTGAGGGTTGAGAGGTCAGCTTGATTGTGGAAGCTTTGTAAGGGGTTTTAAGGTGCTGATAATGCTCTTTATGAGCTTGGGTATCAGCTCACAGAGGTTCATTTAGTTATAATAATTAAAAATTATTATAATTTAAATTGTAGATGTGTTTATAAACTCTTTTGTGTTTAATTTTTGTATAAGAGAGGAGGGGCACCTGGCTGGATCAGTCGGTTAAGTGTCCAGCTCTTGACTTTGGCTCAGGTCATGGTCTCATGGCTCATGAGTTCAAGCCCCACCTGGGGCTCTGTGCTGAGAGTGTAGAGCCTGCTTGGGATTCTCTCTCTCCCCCTCTCTCTGCCCCTCCCCCTCTTACTTGCACGCACACACACACTCTTTCTCTCAAAATAAATAAACTTTAAGCAGTAATAATAAGGGGTGTCTGGGTGGCTCAGTCAGTTAAGCGTCTGACTTCAGCTTAGGTCATAATCTCACAGCTCGTGGGTTCAAACGCCATATCCAGCTCTGAGCTGTCAGCACAGAGCCAGGAGCCTGCTTTGGATTCTGTGTCTCCATTGCTCTCTGCCCCTTCTTGAATCATGCTCTGTCTCTCTCTCTCTCTCTCTCTCTCTCTCTCAAAAATAAATAAACATTAAAAATAATTTTAATAAAATATTAAAAATATAGAAAGGAAAAATATCAAGAGAACATCTCTATGGGGTGATCTCCAAACAAGGCCCAGGGTTTACCCTGATTAGATAACCCAGGTTCCTGCTCAGGGACAGGAAGAGGAATGCTGACTTTCACTGGCCAGGACCCAGTTAACCCCCAACCCCACCCTAACCAGGGGTCCAGCCAGTGGGGAGAGGTGGTCCCAGGAAGAAAGGAAGCATGGCGATTGGGAGCCCAAAACAAAACCCCTTCTCTGTGGTTTGGGGGAGAAATCGGGCAGTATATTTTGATTCCCTTGAAAGGACTGGTGTTCTTAAGCCCAATGGCTCTCCTTATAGACATGTGTCCTCAGGAAATAATTAAGGATGTAGACCAAGAGTGAGGGACCGTACGGATTATGGAGCAAGAGAGAGGCCAACTTTTCCCTCTTTGAAGAGCTCTATTTTTGGTTACCAGCCTATGGCAGGTCTTGGTGCTCTCAACCTGTGCGCGGCAGACTGGCTGCAAGCTGGACCCTGAGCTCTCAGAACCTGGAGCTTCCTGAGATGAGGAAGCCACAGGTTCTGTCAGCAGGAGCTGAGGGCCATATGGCATATAAAAATAACTCAGGCCAGTCCTCCCGTCACAGCCAGGTCTGTTGGGTGGCCTCCGGAAGACAAGGGCGGTGCATTCCCAGCTGAGGCAAGCAGAATCCCTGGCTCAGGCCCTCGTGACCTACAGCATCCCTTCAGACACCAGGGAACAGAGAGGAGCCCTTTATGAGGCCCAAACTGGAATGAGGTGAACGTCTCAGACCCAGGCTTTGTTGAGGAGGAAGCAGTAGGGGCATTTTGTGGACACTGGACAAGATGCTGCCACTGCTCAGAGCAGCAGGCATGAGTTGACGTGGTCCTGGGCCCTACCCAGGGTGGAAACTTTCTCCCCTAAGGTTTCTTTGAGAGTCAGGAAGAACTTCGCTGTAGGCTGAGGTCTCTTCTTCAGCTGAGTCCATTAGGGACTGCTCACTGGGCTCCCTGCCTCCTAGAAGTCAAGCTACATTCCCGATATTCAGGTTGCCCTCCCTCAGCTCCCCACCTCTGAGCCCTGCTCCTTTGCTGAATCTCTAGACCAAAGCTTTCTTCCGCTCAGCTTTTACCAGTTTCCTCTACCACCAACAGGGCCAAGAGCTGGGCCTGGAGTCAGAAGCCCAGGGGCCTGGGGTACTAGTCACTGAGCTGGTACCCCTGCACATTCTGCTTTACCTTTCAGGGTCCAGGTTTTCTCATCTATGAAGTGGGTAATCATTCCCATATGGCTGTTTTAAGGATTAAGTGACATGTGAGAACAAAAGACACATAAAGCATGTGAACTGAAACCTGGGATGTAGAAACTGTCTGGGTGAAGTGGAACGGGCACTTTGCCCAGGACGTTTGGAAAAGACCCCAAGTTCAGTCCCACCACCACCACCACCCAACCAAGGACACAGGGACTGTTCCTGTTCCTGCAGAAGCAGCCCCAGGCAAAGATGCTCATTTGACTCCTTTAATAATGCCCTGATCTGGCTGGAGCTCCAGATAGGCTACCTGGGGAGCAAGTTTCATGAGGAAACCTGTAATTCAAGACTCCTCTTGGAGCTTCTGCAGGCCCTGAACAGATAGAAGTAAACAGAACAAGGCTGAAACATGGGCTCTGAGGAGGTCCAGCTGGATGGGAGCAGGCACTCTTTCTCACGACAGGGGAAGGAAGAGAGCTGGGGTTTTTGGGACACACATAGCGCCAGGAGCTGTGTGCCTCAGCTCCTCCCACAAAGCTGCAGGGGGACCAGGAACATCATACTGGAAGGCTCTCAGCTCTATCCCAGAGCACACCCCAGCCCTGACAGAAAGATCGAACAATATAGAATGCTTACTCTCCCCAGCACTATTCTCTCTGTTTCTCCTGAAAAGTTCTGTCCAATGTGTTATGATAAGAAAAGTGTGTGAGCTTCAACTACCGGAAAGGAAGAGATTAAATTACCATGAATTGTAGACATAATTGTCTTCTGGAAAAACAAGACTGTTAGGACTAATGAGTTATAAAAACCCACATATAAAATCCAATAGCAATATGCAGTTAAAGATATAATGGGGAGAGGAGGGCATCAGGGAAGACAGGGGAGCAGGAAGCACCAAGACTCTTCAGCCAGACAGCTGCACTGGCAGAATCCGTCTGGTGTAACTATCTTAGAACTACAGAGCCTCTTCAAAGATGTGCACCTCCCATTGGTTAATTTTGGTCATTTAAGATCTTAGCACAGTAGCAGCTACCCATCTCCATGCCACCCCACCCCCCAGCTTCTTGGCAGGCAGCCATGCACAGGTTCCTGGGATAGCTTACCCAGGTTATGGGAGCCAAGGTGGGCGATAAGGGCCTTGTACTGCAAATTCTGGGGAATCTGATGCTTATCGCCATTTCTGATCACAGAGGTGTGGATACAGAGGAAGGCCACCATTGCTGCAATTGGTACGGGCTGAAGAGGCTTCCAGGGGATTTAAAGGGCCTATTGTTTTCCCCTTCATTTCTTCATTTTTCCCTGTTTGGGAGCTGGACTTTAAAGGATTTGGATATTCAGAAGCAACCATATATGTATACAAGGGAATTTGTAAAGTTACTGCATATGCCCAGAGAAGGGCATAGGCTCAGAAAACACCCAAAGGATTGTAAATGTATACCTCAGTCTTATCCCAGCCTAGGGGCACCCTACAACAACTTTAGAAGGAAGGAAGGAAGGAGGGAAGGGAAGGGAAGGGAAGGGAAGGGAAGGGAAGGGAAGGGAGGGGA